>NC_092097.1:60745967-60969010 GCF_045679555.1 Salvelinus alpinus
CTATTTAGTGCACTACTTTAAACCAGGGTTCCCTATTTAGTGCACTACATTAGACCAGGGTTCCCTATTTAGTGCACTACATTAAACCAGGGTTCCCTATTTAGTGCACTACATTAGACCAGGGTTCCCTATTTAGTGCACTACATTAAACCAAGGTTCCCTATTTAGTGCACTACATTAAATCAGGGTTCCCTATTTAGTGCACTACATTAAACCAGGGTTCCCTATTTAGTGCACTACATTAAACCAGGGTTCCCTATTTAGTGCACTACATTAAACCAGGGTTCCCTATTTAGTGCACTACATTAAACCAGGGTTCCCTATTTAGTGCACTACATTAAACCAGGGTTCTCTATTTAGTGCACTACATTAAACCAGGGTTCCCTATTTAGTGCACTACATTAGACCAAGGTTCCCTATTTAGTGCACTACATTAGACCAGGGTTCTCTATTTAGTGCACTACATTAAACCAGGGTTCTCTATTTAGTGCACTACATTAAACCAGGGTTCTCTATTTAGTGCACTACATTAAACCAGGGTTCCCTATTTAGTGCACTACATTAGACCAGGGTTCCCTATTTAGTGCACTACTTTAGACCAGAGTTCCCTATTTAGTGCACTACTTTAGACCATGGTTCCCTATTTAGTGCACTACTTTAGACCAGGGTTCCCTATTTAGTGCACTACATTAGGCCAGGGTTCCCTATTTAGTGCACTACATTAGAGCAGGAACCATAGGGCTCATAGTGCACTACATTAGAGCAGGAACCATAGGGCTCATAGTGCACTACATTAGACCAGGAACCATAGGGCTCATAGTGCACTACATTAGAGCAGGAACCATAGGGCTCATAGTGCACTACATTAGAGCAGGAACCATAGGGCTCATAGTGCACTACATTAGAGCAGGAACCATAGGGCTCATAGTGCACTACATTAGACCAGGAACCATAGGGCTCATAGTGCACTACATTAGAGCAGGAACCATAGGGCTCATAGTGCACTACATTAGAGCAGGAACCATAGGGCTCATAGTGCACTACATTAGAGCAGGAACCATAGGGCTCATAGTGCACTACATTATAGCAGGAACCATAGGGCTCATAGTGCACTACATTAGAGCAGGAACCATAGGGCTCATAGTGCACTACATTAGAGCAGGAACTGTTCAACCCTCACCCTGTACCCTGGATGAGTCATCACCGTTTAACCCTCACCTTGTACCCTGGATGAGTCATCACCTTTTAACCCTCACCCTGTACCCTGGATGAGTCATCACCGTTTAACCCTCACCCTGTACCCTGGATGAGTCATCACCGTTTAACCCTCACCTTGTACCCTGGATGAGTCATCACCGTTTAACCCTCACCCTGTACCTTGTACCCTGGATGAGTAAAACTTGTTTTAACCCTCACCCTGTACCTTGTGACAATGTGCATGTGAATGACTCTCGTTGGAGATTTAGATGAGATGCAAGAAGAATCCATTTTTTAGGTGTCACAGGTCACAACATCCTAATCAGACAAACAGGCGCATTATGAGTGTCTGTCTTAGATATCCCTGCACACTAGATGAGTCAACACCTTCTAATCTTCAGGTGATGCTCTCAGCAAGATAGCGTTCATGAATTGCTGGGTGGTTTAAGCAGAGCGTGAGTACTTGGTGGTTTAAGTTCTATTATGACTGTTTCACTGCTGCCTCGATGCACGTTCAAAGATTAGCGTCACACAACAGGGGCACAGCTATTTCCTCGTAACAAATCTCTGACTAGTTTCAGTGCGCTACAAGAATACACACACACACACACACACACACACACACACACACACACACACACACACACACACACACACACACACACACACACACACACACACACACACACACACACACACACACACACACACACACACACACACACACACACACACACACACACACACGTGTCTCTCTCTCTGCAGAAATGCATCAGCATCACCCTCGGATGAAAACCACAGATAGAAGCGTATCAGTCAGACGAAATATGCAGACTAAGGTTTCGCTTTAACACGTTTTCCTTTCAGCTGTCTCATTTTTGTATATTCAAACAAGGTGAGGCCAGAATGGTTGTCATTCCAGTATAGGTGTGCAGGGCTGCTGGTAAGTGCTCTGGTGCAGGGCTGCTGGTAAGTCTTCTATGTGGGTCATGTTTGAGGTTAGAGTGTGGACACCAGTAGCTTAGCATCTGCTATTATGGTTAGGGTTAGTACAAGGTGTCAAGCCTGAAGTCAGTTAGTGTTAGGGAAGAAAAATGTTGTATCTAAAGTAGAAAAATAACCTGTACTCACTGAAATGGTCTTTACATTTTAATGTTATTTAGCAGAGGTCAAAGAATCATATGTGTTTCAGCGTTCAAATCAAAGTTTATTTGTCACGTGCGCTGAATACAACAGGTGTAGTAGACCTTACAGTGAAATGCTTACTTACAGGCTCTAACCAATAGTGCAAAAAAAGGTGTTAGGTGAACAATAGGTAGGTAAAGAAATAAAACAACAGTAAAAAGACAGGCTATAAAAGTAGCGAAGAACCACAGGATGAGACATCAGATTCAGAAGATTTATTGTGTCGTCGATGCAGCATTACAGCAGCATGTGGAACTGGTCATCTACACTTAAAAGGATTTACATTTTAAAGTTTAAAATGAAGAATTGAGGTATAAAAAAAACGATTCCAAAGTAGAACATTTTATTTTAAAACTGCAGGGGCAGAGAAAGTAAAAAATCATAAATAAATACAAAAACATTGTAGCTAAAAAAAAAAAAACATTGGTAAAAATCTCTTAAAAAAGGAGATATGGAAAGGTTGATTTTTATCTCAACTAGACTAACCTGGCTAAATGAAGGTTAAACAAAAATATACTCTACCTCACAAATATTTAGGCACTCCTACAGTACCAGTCAAAAGTTTGGACACACCTACTCATTCAAGGGTTTTTCTTTATTTTTACTATTTTCTACATTGTAGAATAATAGTGAAGACATCAAAACTATGAATAAACACATACGGAATCATGTAGTAACCAAAAAAGTGTTAAATAAATACAAATATATTTTACATTTGAGATTCTTCAAAGTAGCCATCCTTTGCCTCGATGACAGCTTTGCACATTCTGGGCTTTTTCTC
Organism: Salvelinus alpinus; assembly: GCF_045679555.1. Taxonomy (NCBI): domain Eukaryota; kingdom Metazoa; phylum Chordata; class Actinopteri; order Salmoniformes; family Salmonidae; genus Salvelinus; species Salvelinus alpinus. The sequence continues at coordinate 60,749,131 of NC_092097.1, forward strand.
TTGGAAACCCTCTAAGTTATTGTAACGTTGTTGGAAAGTGGTCGAAGTAGCTGATTTATGTTAAAAGTTACATTGTTTATTGTTAATAGAATGTTGGGAGTTTTCAACAATGGAAGCTTTAGAATTTCGAGGAAATCCCATGAAAGTGGATGAAGTTTAATAAGTTCAATACAAGTTTAATAGTTTAAAAAGTATAAATAGTTTTTAAAAAGTTGTCCGAAATAATAATGTCAGAATTAATTCGTATAGCCACACTTTTTTCACAAGCCACACTAATAAACATTGTGGTGCAGTATTCCACTTAGATTCACTGAAGGTTTTAATTTAAATCAATACTGATATTGGTAGTAAATATACTGTAGGCTATAACTAAATGTTGCAATACGTTGTAAACATGGTCATGTGTAGTACAGTCATTATTACAGATCAGTCAATGATCACATATTAAAACATGTTAAAGGTGAATGTACATTCTCTGTCACACTGGTAAATGTGTCGCCTAGATTTCCCTTCTCACTGGTTTTTACACATTTACAGTAACACATAATCCTTACTCCACATGGTGGTTAGTTTAACGTCATGACTATAGGGAAGGAAGGAGGTGCAGAAAGTAAATCCTAAAAAATCAAATAAAAAATGCTACAAATTTGATGCAAAACTTAACAGCAGAACGTTTCAGTCAATATGACTCGGTAATAAACGTTTGATTAACCTGAGACTAAATGTGGTTCAGGGACTTTAAAGAAAAAGTCCTGCGTGGCTTAGTTGGTAGAGCGTGGCGCTTGCAAGCTCAGCCAAGGTCAGGAACATGTGTTCGCTCCCCACTGGCGCCACCACCCATACAAAAATGTATGAAAGCAGTACTCTCAGTCACTTTGGATAAAAGGTAAATGCCATATATTATAATGATGAAGTCCTCAGAAGTTATTCTTGAAGGTGTTCTTTCAGAACTAAAAAGTAGGACTAAAAGACTAACGTAGAGAGAAGGTCCTCAGGACCCATACACTTTAGTCTCATGGTCTTCCACAGAGACACAACCCCAGATGTTTGGGCTTCGGAGGTTATTAGAGGTTAGGGTTAGCTACTGGCAAATTCTGATTGGTCCAGGCTCAGGGTCAGGGGTCAGTGTTTGCGTCTCTTAGAGACCAGGTACTCCTCGATGTAGTTGAAGAGTAGGTCCAGCTCTCCCATTGCCTTATACAGGCCCTTATCCTGCATCTAGATACACAGGAAACACACACTCAGGTTAGAAGAACCACACATACACACACACACACGCCATATGTGCGCACACACACACACTCAACTCACTCACTGAGAGGCTGAGGCCGAAGGAGACATACCTTCTTATACGAGGAGATGAACTCGTTGATGTCAAACGGTTTCTTACAGGAGAAGTAGTTCCTCTGTAGATAGAGAGAAAGAGGAATTAGTATTGTTATAGCAGTAGACTGTTGCACCACGCAGCAGTATTGGTTCCAGAGTGCTGGCTGCTGCAAAAGTATACTGGGAACACAAAACACACATTCTGTCTCTCTGTCTCTGTCTCTCTGTCTCTCTGTCTCTCTGTCTCTCTGTCTCTCTCTCTCTCTCTCTCTCTCTCTCTCTCTCTCTCTCTCTCTCTCTCTCTCTCTCTCTAGCGTGGAAACAGTAGGTTTGTTGGATACTGTGTAAATTAGGAAGTAGCCGTGTCAGTGTTGTGTGTTTTGGGGTTAGACCGCCGGCCGGCTCCTAAATCGGAGGTTTCTGACGAGGTTTATATATGCTACTATGTCATACAACCTGACAAAGCTTTAATGACATGAAACACAACCATGGAAATATCATCTCAACAATATCCCTGTGACCTTAACCAAACCACATCAAGACACTTTCACATCATACACTCAGAACACTTTCACAGGATATAGGACCAGATTATATAGGACCAGATTATATAGGACCAGATTATATAGGACCAGATTATATAGGACTATATAGGACCAGACTATATAGGACCAGACTCTATAGGACCAGATTATATAGGACCAGATTATATAGGACTATATAGGACCAGATTATATAGGACCAGATTATATAGGACCAGACTATATAGGACCAGATTATATAGGACCAGATTATATAGGACCAGACTATATAGGACTATATAGGACCAGATTATATAGGACTATATAGGACCAGATTATATAGGACCAGATTATATAGGACTATATAGGACCAGATTATATAGGACTATATAGGACCAGATTATATAGGACTATATAGGACCAGATTATATAGGACCAGATTATATAGGACTATATAGGACCAGACTATATAGGACCAGACTATATAGGACCAGATTATATAGGACCAGACTATATAGGACCAGATTATATAGGACCAGACTATATAGGACCAGATTATATAGGACCAGATTATATAGGACTATATAGGACCAGATTATATAGGACCAGATTATATAGGACCAGACTATATAGGACCAGATTATATAGGACCAGATTATATAGGACCAGATTATATAGGACCAGGTTATATAGGACCAGATTATATAGGACCAGATTATATAGGACCAGATTATATACAGTGCCTTCAGAAAGTATTCACATTTTGTTCTGTTACAAAGTGGGATTAAATGGATTGCATTGTCATTTTTTGTTAGTGGAATATACATTTTAAAATGTATAAAAAATGCATGAAAAATACAACACATATCTTGATTAGATAATCATAGAACCCCCTAAAGGCAGAGAATGTATGGCCAGGCTACATATCGGACAGGCTACTTACGCATTGGACGAGAACCCCCTAACAGCAGAGAATGTATGGGCAGGCTACGTATCGGGACAGGCTACTTACGCATTGGACGAGAATCCCCTAACAGCAGAGAATGTATGGGCAGGCTACGTATCGGGACAGGCTACTTACGCATTGGACGAGAACCCCCTAACTGCAGAGAATGTATGGGCAGGCTACGTATCGGGACAGGCTACTTACGCATTGGACGAGAACCCCCTAACTGCAGAGAATGTATGGGCAGGCTACGTATCGGGACAGGCTACTTACGCATTGGACGAGAACCCCCTAACTGCAGAGAATGTATGGGCAGGCTACGTATCGGGACAGGCTACTTACGCATTGGACGAGAACCCCCTAACTGCAGAGAATGTATGGGCAGGCTACGTATCGGGACAGGCTACTTACGCATTGGACGAGAACCCCCTAACAGCAGAGAATGTATGGGCAGGCTACGTATCGGGACAGGCTACTTACGCATTGGACGAGAACCCCCTAACAGCAGAGAATGTATGGGCAGGCTACGTATCGGGACAGGCTACTTACGCATTGGACGAGAACCCCCTAACAGCAGAGAATGTATGGGCAGGCTACGTATCGGGACAGGCTACTTACGCATTGGACGAGAACCCCCTAACAGCAGAGAATGTATGGGCAGGCTACGTATCGGGACAGGCTACTTACGCATTGGACGAGAACCCCCTAACTGCAGAGAATGTATGGCCAGAATACGTATCGGGACAGGCTACTTACGCATTGGACGATCTCTTTCTTCAGCTCGTGGAAGATGTTTCCGATGGAGTCGATGGGAGATTTAAAGTCGTTGTTGTTCCGTGTCCTGTTGTTCATAGCGGTGGGCAACACCGTGTCGAGATAGAACTTCAGGATGCTGTCCATAGCGTGACATCCCACCGGGCTCTGATGAGGAAACTACATTATTCATATCATACTGACGGAGAGAGGAACAGTAACTAACTAACCCTAACTGAAGATAAGGTAATTATAGCTAACCCTAACTGAAGATAAGGTAATTATAGCTAACCCTAACTGAAGATAAGGTAATTATAGCTAACCCTAACTGAAGATAAGGTAATTATAGCTAACCCTAACTGAAGATAAGGTAATTATAGCTAACCCTAACTGAAGATAAGGTAATTATAGCTAACCCTAACTGAAGATAAGGTAATTATAGCTAACCCTAACTGAAGATAAGGTAATTATAGCTAACCCTAACTGAAGATAAGGTAATTATAGCTAACCCTAACTGAAGATAAGGTAATTATAGCTAACCCTAACTGAAGATAAGGTAATTATAGCTAACCCTAACTGAAGATAAGGTAATTATAGCTAACCCTAACTGAAGATAAGGTAATTATAGCTAACCCTAACTGAAGATAAGGTAATTATAGCTAACCCTAACTGAAGATAAGGTAATTATAGCTAACCCTAACTGAAGATAAGGTAATTATAGCTAACCCTAACTGAAGATAAGGTAATTATAGCTAACCCTAACTGAAGATAAGGTAATTATAGCTAACCCTAACTGAAGATAAGGTAATTATAGCTAACCCTAACTGAAGATAAGGTAATTATAGCTAACCCTAACTGAAGATAAGGTAATTATAGCTAACCCTAACTGAAGATAAGGTAATTATAGCTAACCCTAACTGAAGATAAGGTAATTATAGCTAACCCTAACTGAAGATAAGGTAATTATAGCTAACCCTAACTGAAGATAAGGTAATTATAGCTAACCCTAACTGAAGATAAGGTAATTATAGCTAACCCTAACTGAAGATAAGGTAATTATAGCTAACCCTAACTGAAGATAAGGTAATTATAGCTAACCCTAACTGAAGATAAGGTAATTATAGCTAACCCTAACTGAAGATAAGGTAATTATAGCTAACCCTAACTGAAGATAAGGTAATTATAGCTAACCCTAACTGAAGATAAGGTAATTATAGCTAACCCTAACTGAAGATAAGGTAATTATAGCTAACCCTAACTGAAGATAAGGTAATTATAGCTAACCCTAACTGAAGATAAGGTAATTATAGCTAACCCTAACTGAAGATAAGGTAATTATAGCTAACCCTAACTGAAGATAAGGTAATTATAGCTAACCCTAACTGAAGATAAGGTAATTATAGCTAACCCTAACTGAAGATAAGGTAATTATAGCTAACCCTAACTGAAGATAAGGTAATTATAGCTAACCCTAACTGAAGATAAGGTAATTATAGCTAACCCTAACTGAAGATAAGGTAATTATAGCTAACCCTAACTGAAGATAAGGTAATTATAGCTAACCCTAACTGAAGATAAGGTAATTATAGCTAACCCTAACTGAAGATAAGGTAATTATAGCTAACCCTAACTGAAGATAAGGTAATTATAGCTAACCCTAACTGAAGATAAGGTAATTATAGCTAACCCTAACTGAAGATAAGGTAATTATAGCTAACCCTAACTGAAGATAAGGTAATTATAGCTAACCCTAACTGAAGATAAGGTAATTATAGCTAACCCTAACTGAAGATAAGGTAATTATAGCTAACCCTAACTGAAGATAAGGTAATTATAGCTAACCCTAACTGAAGATAAGGTAATTATAGCTAACCCTAACTGAAGATAAGGTAATTATAGCTAACCCTAACTGAAGATAAGGTAATTATAGCTAACCCTAACTGAAGATAAGGTAATTATAGCTAACCCTAACTGAAGATAAGGTAATTATACTGAGGAAACTATCCAGCAACTCTTGGAGTACATTGGATTTCAAAAATACATCTCTGTTAATAAAACCAACACTATTTGGCATGGAACTACTACAGTATAACTAGTATAACTAGTATAACCATCAGTATAACCAGTATAACCATCAGTATAACTAGTATAGCCATCAGTATAGCTAGTATAACCATCAGTATAACAAGTATAACCATCAGTATAACTAGTATAACCATCAGTATAACTAGTATAACCATCAGTATAACCAGTATAACCATCAGTATAACTAGTATAACCATCAGTATAACTAGTATAACCATCAGTATAACTAGTATAGCCATCAGTATAGCTAGTATAACCATCAGTATAACAAGTATAGCCATCAGTATAACTAGTATAACCATCAGTATAACTAGTATAGCCATCAGTATAGCTAGTATAACCATCAGTATAACCAGTATAACCATCAGTATAACAAGTATAGCCATCAGTATAACTAGTATAACCATCAGTATAACTAGTATAACCATCAGTATAACTAGTATAGCCATCAGTATAACTAGTATAGCCATCAGTATAGCTAGTATAACCATCAGTATAACTAGTATAACCATCAGTATAACTAGTATAACCATCAGTATAACTAGTATAACCATCAGTATAACTAGTATAACCATCAGTATAACTAGTATAACCATCAGTATAACTAGTATAGCCATCAGTATAACTAGTAAAGCCATCAGTATAACTAGTATAACCATCAGTATAACTAGTATAACCATCAGTATAACAAGTATAGCCATCAGTATAACTAGTATAACCATCAGTATAACTAGTATAGCCATCAGTATAGCTAGTATAACCATCAGTATAACCAGTATAACCATCAGTATAACAAGTATAACCATCAGTATAACAAGTATAACCATCAGTATAACTAGTAAAGCCATCAGTATAACTAGTATAGCCATCAGTATAACCAGTATAACCATCAGTATAACTAGTATAACCATCAGTATAACTAGTATAGCCATCAGTATAACTAGTATAACCATCAGTATAACTAGTATAACCATCAGTATAACTAGTATAACCATCAGTATAACTAGTATAGCCATCAGTATAACTAGTAAAGCCATCAGTATAACTAGTATAGCCATCAGTATAACCAGTATAACCATCAGTATAACTAGTATAACCATCAGTATAACTAGTATAGCCATCAGTATAACTAGTATAGCCATCAGTATAACCAGTATAACCAGTATAACCATCAGTATAACTAGTATAGCCATCAGTATAACCAGTATAACCATCAGTATAACTAGTATAACCATCAGTATAACTAGTATAGCCATCAGTATAACTAGTAAAGCCATCAGTATAACTAGTATAGCCATCAGTATAACTAGTATAGCCATCAGTATAACTAGTAAAGCCATCAGTATAACTAGTATAGCCATCAGTATAACTAGTATAACCATCAGTATAACTAGTATAACCATCAGTATAACTAGTATAACCATCAGTATAACCAGTATAACCATCAGTATAACCAGTATAACCATCAGTATAACTAGTATAGCCATCAGTATAACTAGTAAAGCCATCAGTATAACCAGTATAACCATCAGTATAACTAGTATAACCATCAGTATAACTAGTATAACCAGTATAACCATCAGGGTATTTTCTTAATATTCATGGCACTTCTAACTCAGGAATGGATTGAACATCCTGGTCCTGATGTGTCTCAAGCCGTTCCTTCAGGGGGAAACTCTATCCTGCTGTTAGAATAGACAGAATAATGTCAACTCACCTTCAAGTGGTGTAGAATCCCTTCGTCCAGCAGGGATGTCTCCAGCTCGTCATTAGCCTCCTGCAGACAACAAACAAGCCCAGTTTAGACTCTGTTTCCTGATGCTTGTTTTGTATCAAATCAACGTTTGTTCATCACGTGCACAGGACATAGTGAATGTAAACGGTACAGTGAAATGCTTACTAAAGGTTAATATATCTACGTTTCTTCCACAATATTCATCAAGTCTCTGGCGTAGTGGTTAGTTGCCTACTATCAATTACTTTTTTTTTGCTGTCAAAAACTGAAACTATGCCACTATTTAGGACAGAAGCTTCTACTTTACTAAACACATGGTTTGAACAACAATGTAACATGTCTTGCTGGGATTTGACCCAATTCCCTGTCGTCAGTGAGTGTTCGGGTTCCCGAGATCTTCTCTCTACCTGTTGAGCTACTGTTCAGGTGACATTCCATGAACAAATCCTAACTGCATTGTAACTGTGTCAAGTAGAGGTTGGTGTTTTGAAAGGAACTTGGAATCAAAGGAAGCACTGGAACACACAGCGAAATCGATGGGATTTTGCAACCACGTGATCAAACGAAGCTTCGGACATCATTGATTAAGTGATAATGTTACTTTGAAACTAGCATTGGTACATTGTGACGGATCAGTAGTTGCTTTGAAAACCGCATCGGAGCTCCGGTATCAATCGTCCCATCGCTACCGAGTGCTATAACGAAACAGATGTTGCCTGCGTTCTGATTTCATTTGGTTGTCATGGAGATTGAAGACATGGCTGCGCTCAACAATGATACTGTAATGAAACAGGCAGGGAGCAGGTCTCGAACCCAGGGTCGTTACAATACAAAACAGATTGAAGCACGTTGCTTTTCTGTCATATCCACCAGGACAAGCTTCTTACCATAGATAGAAAAACAATATGCCTCAACAGGTATTTGGTGCATTTAAGTGAATTGAGACTAAAGAGCTGAGCCCTTTATATATATATATATATATACCCATCTTTGTATAAAGTTGCAACTGGTTATTGACTGTTATTAAATATGTATGTTGTTTTTTTAAACTTGATTGTGAATGACAATGATTTGTTGCTATGTATTTGTGAAGTCTATTGTTTGAGCTTGGTGGGCGACTGTCTGAACGAAGTTTAAAGTAATAAGAAAAATTCTATAGTGTTTCAGTTGTGATAAGGGTAATTTTGACAAAATTATACGATTTTATTTGGGGGGGGTGTATTTTCCCTTAAATTCACCAGATATAACCATTTCATAGCTATTTGTGTGTGTGTGTGTGTGTGTGTGTGTGTATATATAGAGAGAGATGTATTTCTCACGATGGGCATGCCCCCGGACCCCCCTAAAGAGAGTTGACACTGGAACCAAGTGACCCCCCCCCCCCCAATATCCAACACAAAGTTATGCCCTTGACTTACGTAGTAGTATAGTATATTCACATATATATGAGGGTAGTAGTACAGTATATATGTAGTACTTCTATATGTAGTACAGTATATATGTAGTACTTATATATGCAGTATAGTATATATGTAGTACTTATATATGCAGTATAGTGTACAGAGAGAGCTTACGTAGTAGTCTCTGATGGTGGAGAAGGCGATGCGGAGCTCCTTCAGTCTGACGGGGAAGCCCTCTATGAAGGAGCAGCAGCGGTCGGAGCACGGCACACGTCTGCACTGGGCATGCTCACACTGCAGCGCTGCAGCCAGCAGCACGGATAGGAGGAGAGAGGAGGGAGACATCCTGGAGTCTACTGGTGCTGCAGTCTATTGGTTCCACACTCAACTGGTGCTGCAGTCTATTGGTTCCACACTCAACTGGTCCTGCAGGCTATTGGTTCCACACTCAACTGGTCCTGCAGTCTATTGGTTCCACACTCAACTGGTCCTGCAGTCTATTGGTTCCACACTCAACTGGTCCTGCAGTCTATTGGTTCCACACTCAACTGGTCCTGCAGTCTATTGGTTCCACACTCAACTTCTGGTTCTGGTTGTCCTCTGGTACTGGAGTGTGCTGGTTCTGGTTGTCCTCTTGAGGAGCAGACAGGAGAGCATGTGTACTCTGGCCTAAACCCCTCATCATTTATACACTGAGAAACACCTCACCTATTTCCTCTGTGATGCGAACAGAGTTGGTCATGTGATCTGGTGATGGGGGTTAGGGGGGGGAGGGAGTTCCTGGCAGTACTAGGGTTAACTCCTCACACTTGATGTTTTATGATGTAACATATTCAGTCATTTACATGTTTATTGCGTTAGGGAAAGTTCTGAGTGTGTAATGAGAGACAGCTCACTCCTCCCTTCCTCCTCATTTCATATTCACTCGCTCATGTCTTTAAGACCTTGGACAGAAATAGAGAGATGGAGTTCCTGGTATAGGTAATTAAATACATAGATATAAATAGATATTTCTACACGTATCAGAAAAGATGCAAGTCATATATTTCTGTTAAATTTGCTTTGTGAGTGTTTCTGCTTTCCTAGTGCTAATCTCAACGATTCAGCTACACTGACAAAACATTAGGAACACCTGCTCTTTCCGTGACATAGACTGACCAGGTGAAAGATATGATCCCTTATTGATGTCACTTGTTAAATCCACTTTAATCAGTGTAGATGAAGGGGAGGAGACAGGTTACAGAAGGATTTGTAAGCCCTTGGGACATGGATTGTGTGTCATTCAGAAGGTGAATGGACAAGACAAAATATTTAAGTGCCTTTGAACGGGGGTATGGGTAGTAGGTGCCAGGCGCACCGGTTTGTGTCAAGAACTGCAACGTTGCTGGGTTTTTCCACGCTCAACAGTTTCCTGTGTGTATCAATAATGGTCCACCACCCAAAGGACATCCAGCAGCCAACTTGACACAACTGTGGGAAGCACTGGAGTCAACATGGGCCAACATCCCTGTGGAACGCTTTCGACACTTTGTAGAGTCCATGCCCCAACTAATTGAGGCTGTTCTGAGGGCAAAAGTGGCTGCAACTCAATATTAGGAAGGTGTTCTTAATGTTTTGTACACTCGGTGTATTTTAATTGTTATGTCTTCATATGACGAGCATGTTCATAAATTTTGCATCAATTAAATTCATTCAAACGGCTTTATTTATCCCTTGAGGACAATTCCATCATTATATTATTTAATGCAGGGTCGGCAACAGACTGATAAAAATAAGTGATTTTAATGAATAATAATTAAAGATTTTCGTTTTTTGGTTGAAAAAAGACTGTAAAATCCCCAAGAATTCGACAAAAAAAAAGTTCTGTTCCCAAGTATTCCCATATAAATACATTTATATAAATATAGATAAAAAGAGAAGCTGTATGCGATCGTGTCTCAATGTAATCAAGGTATGAAATTATTGTTATTTTCAAATACAATCTATTTTTTGGGGGGCTTGCTTGTGGTCAATTTGCGGTGACTAGTGGCCTCCCACTGATTTAAAGGCTGCTGTCTAGGTTTGTCGAGCTCTCTGTGTGTAATAATATACGTTGGCCTTTCTGATAAATGATCTCACGTTCTATACAGTTTTAATAACTAATAAACAATTCAGACATTTTCCACAGTGTTTCTGATTAAAGTCCTCAAAATGTATTTTGTTTACAAATATTGGGATGTTTAGATAATCTGCTGAATTACGACAAGGTTGGATTAGACGGTGGGAGACAGAAAGACAAATATATTTCAAATATTTGAAATAACCTAAACGTATTTTAGTTTTTGCCCTAGCACTACACAGCTGAGAGAGAGAGAGAGGCCCAGAGAGAGAGAGACAGAGAGAGAGAGAGAGACACAGAGAGAGAGAGAGAGAGAGACAGAGGCCCAGAGAGAGAGAGACAGAGAGAGAGAGAGAGAGACAGAGGCCCAGAGAGAGAGAGACAGAAAGATGAGAGAGACTCAATGAGGATAGACTTGCTATTGAGAAAGGCTGTCGTTGGCAGACCTGGCTCGCAAGCGAAGACAGGCTATGTGCAACACTGCCCACAAAATGAGGTGAAAACTGAGCTGCACTTCCTAACCTCCTGCCAAATGTATGACCATATTAGAGACACATATTTCCCTCAGATTACACAGATCCACAAAGAATTAGAAAACAAATCCAATTTTGATAAACTCCCATATCTATTGGGTGAAATACCACAGTGTGCAATCCCAGCAGTAAGATTTGTGACCTGTTGCCACAAGAAAAGGGCAACTAGTGAAGAACAAACACCATTGTAAATACAACCGTATTTGTTTATTTATTTTCCCTTTTGTACTTTAACTATTTGCACATCGTTACAACACTGTATATAGACATAATATGACATTTGTAATGTCTCTATTCCTATTGGAAATTCTGTAAGTGCAATGTTTATTGTTTATTTCACTTTTATTTATTATCTATTTCACTTGCTTTGGCAATGTTAACATATGTGTCCAATGCCAATAAAGCCCATTGAACTGAGAGAGAGAGAGAGAGAGAGAGAGAGAGAGAGAGAGAGAGAGACAGAGAGAGAGAGAGAGACAGAGAGAGAGAGAGAGACAGAGAGAGAGAGACAGAGAGAGAGAGACAGAGAGAGAGAGAGATACAGAGAGAGAGAGAGACAGAGAGAGAGAGAGAGAGAGACAGACAGAGGGATGTCTTCTCTTGTTCTTCTCTCCATCTTATCTTCTCTCCATCTTATCTTCTCTCTGATCTTATCTTCTCTCCATCTTATCTTCTCTCTGATCTTGTTCTTATAGTGTTCAATGGTAAGTGATGACGGCTATTGTTGGATTATCTATAGGTCAGAGTTGTAGGTGAGAAGAACACATGAAACCGTTATGATTAAGCATTTCTGATCAACACGCTAATGACGTAAAATGCTTATGTTAAACCACACAAACACACACAGTGTGCAATAAAGAGTTTGAGTGATAAATGCTGAGTAAGCCTGAGTATGTCTGTATACCTGAGCCTGTAACACATCCTCTACTATGAGGCCTGTTCGTTTACTGGGGCACAAACCTGACCTCCAAAATCAAATCAAATCAGATTGTATTTGTCACATGCACCGAATACAACAGGTGTAATAGACCTCACAGTGAAATGCTGAATACAACAGGTGTAGTAGACCTCACAGTGAAATGCTTACTTACGAGCCCTTAACAAACAATGCAGTTTTAAGAAAAATAAGTGTTAAGTAAAAAATAGATAAGTACATTTTTTAAATAATTAAAGACCAGCAGTAAAATAACAATAGCGAGGCTTTATACAGGGGGTACCGGTACAGAGTCAATGTGGAGGCTATATACAGGGGGTACCGATACAGAGTCAATGTGGAGGCTATATACAGGGGGTACCGGTACAGAGTCAATGTGGAGGTTATATACAGGGGGTACCAGTACAGAGTCAATGTGGAGGCTATATACAGGGGGTACCGGTACAGAGTCAATGTGGAGGCTATATACAGGGTGTTACCGGTACAGAGTCAATGTGGAGACTATATACAGGGGGTTACGGTACAGAGTCAATGTGGAGGCTTTATACAGGGGGTACCGGTACAGAGTCAATGTGGAGGCTATATACAGGGGGTACTGGTACAGAGTCAATGTGGAGGCTATATACAGGGGGTACCGGTACAGAGTCAATGTGCAGGGGCACCGGTGTTGAGGTAATTAAGGTAATATGTACATGTAGGTAAAGATATTAAAGTGACTATGCATAGATAATAAGAGGGTAGCAGCAGTGTAGAAGGGGGGGAGGCAATGCAAATAGTCTGGGTAGCCATTTGATTAGCTGTTCAACAGTCTTATGGCTTGGGGGGTAGAAGCTGTTTAGAAGCCTCTTGGACCTAGACTTGGCGCTCCGGTACCGCTTGCCGTGCGGTAGCAGAGAGAACAGTCTATGATTAGGGTGGCTGGAGTCTTTGACAATTTTTAGGGGCTTCCTCTGACACCGCCTGGTATAGAGGTCCTGGATGGCAGGAAGCTTGGCCCCAGTGATGTACTGGGCCATACGCACTACCCTCTGTAATGCCTTGCGGTCAGAGGCCGAGCAGTTGCCGTACCAGGCAGTGATGCAACCAGTCAGGATGCTCTCGATGGTGCAGCTGTAGAACTTTGAGGATCTGAGGACCCATGCCAAATCTTTTCAGTCTCCTGAGGGGGAATAGGTTTTGTCGTGTCCTCTTCACGACTGTCTTGGTGTGTTTGGACCATGTTAGTTTGTTGGTGATGTGGACACCAAGGAACTTGAAGCTCTCAACCTGCTCCACTACAGCCCCGTCGATGAGAATGGGGGCGTGTTCAGCCCTCCTTTTCCTGTAGTCCACAATCATCTCCCTCTGACCTCCTCCCTATAGGCTGTCTCATCGTTGTCGGTGATCAGGCCTACCACTGTTGTGTCGTCGGCAAACTTAATGATGGTGTTGGAGTCGTGCCTGGCTGTGCAGTCACGACTGAACAGGGAGTACAGGAGGGGACTGAGCACACACCCCTGAGGGGCCCCTGTGTTGAGGATCAGCGTGGAAGATGTGTTGTTACCTACCCTTACCACCTGGGGGCGCAAACCTGATCTCTAACATATCCTCTGTCATGAAGCCTCTCTGCCACTGTCTCCCTCTGTCTGTCCACTGCCTCCCTCTGTCTGTCCACTGTCTCCCTCTGTCTGTCCACTGTCTCCCTCTGTCTGTCCACTGCCTCCCTCTGTCTGTCCACTGCCTCCCTCTGTCTGTCCACTGTCTCCCTCTGTCTGTCCACTGCCTCCCTCTGTCTGTCCACTGTCTCCCTCTGTCTGTCCACTGTCTCCCTCTGTCTGTCCACTGCCTCCCTCTGTCTGTCCACTGTCTCCCTCTGTCTGTCCACTGTCTCCCTCTGTCTGTCCACTGTCTCCCTCTGTCTGTCCACTGTCTCCCTCTGTCTGTCCACTGCCTCCCTCTGTCTGTCCACTGTCTCCCTCTGTCTGTCCACTGTCTCCCTCTGTCTGTCCACTGCCTCCCTCTGTCTGTCCACTGTCTCCCTCTGTCTGTCCACTGTCTCCCTCTGTCTGTCCACTGTCTCCCTCTGTCTGTCCACTGTCTCCCTCTGTCTGTCCACTGTCTCCCTCTGTCTGTACACTGCCTCCCTCTGTCTGTCCACTGCCTCCCTCTGTCTGTCCACTGCCTCCCTCTGTCTGTCCACTGCCTCCCTCTGTCTGTCCACTGTCTCCCTCTGTCTGTCCACTGTCTCCCTCTGTCTGTCTACTGTCTCCCTCTGTCTGTACACTGCCTCCCTCTGTCTGTCCACTGTCTCCCCTGTCTCCCCGTCTCCCACTGTCTCTCCATCTCCCGATGCCTCTCCCACTGTCTCCCCCTGTCTCCCCATGTCTACCTCACTATACCGCCTCCAGACTGCCTCCAGACTCAGACTCCAGTCTCTATGCTGCCTCTAGACTGTCTCGAGACTGCCTCCAGACTGTCTCTATGCTGCCTCTAGACTGCCTCCAGACTGCTTCCATACTGCCTCCATACTGCCTCTATGCTGCCTCTAGACTGCCTCCATACTGTCTCCGTCTTTCTCAGTCTTTCAGCAGGTGTTTTATTCATTACCAGGTGATTCAGTCTTTCACCAGGTGTTTTATTCATTACCAGGTGATTCAGTCTTTCAGCAGGTGTTTTATTCATTACCAGGTGATTCAGTCTTTCAGCAGGTGTTTTATTCATTACCAGGTGACTCAGTCTTTCAGCAGGTGTTTTATTCATTACCAGGTGATTCAGTCTTTCAGCAGGTGTTTTATTCATTACCAGGTGATTCAGTCTTTCACCAGGTGTTTTATTCATTACCAGGTGATTCAGTCTTTCAGCAGGTGTTTTATTCATTACCAGGTGATTCAGTCTTTCACCAGGTGTTTTATTCATTACCAGGTGATTCAGTCTTTCAGCAGGTGTTTTATTCATTACCAGGTGATTCAGTCTTTCACCAGGTGTTTTATTCATTACCATGTGACTCAGTCTTTCACCAGGTGTTTTATTCATTACCAGGTGATTCAGTCTTTCACCAGGTGTTTTATTCATTACCAGGTGACTCAGTCTTTCACCAGGTGTTTTATTCATTACCAGGTGATTCAGTCTTTCACCAGGTGTTTTATTCATTACCAGGTGACTCAGTCTTTCAGCAGGTGTTTTATTCATTACCAGGTGATTCAGTCTTTCACCAGGTGTTTTATTCATTACCAGGTGACTCAGTCTTTCACCAGGTGTTTTATTCATTACCAGGTGACTCAGTCTTTCAGCAGGTGTTTTATTCATTACCAGGTGACTCAGTCTTTCAGCAGGTGTTTTATTCATTACCAGGTGATTCAGTCTTTCACCAGGTGTTTTATTCATTACCAGGTGACTCAGTCTTTCAGCAGGTGTTTTATTCATTACCAGGTGATTCAGTCTTTCACCAGGTGTTTTATTCATTACCAGGTGACTCAGTCTTTCACCAGGTGTTTTATTCATTACCAGGTGACTCAGTCTTTCAGCAGGTGTTTTATTCATTACCAGGTGACTCAGTCTTTCAGCAGGTGTTTTATTCATTACCAGGTGACTCAGTCTTTCAGCAGGTGTTTTATTCATTACCAGGTGATTCAGTCTTTCACCAGGTGTTTTATTCATTACCAGGTGACTCAGTCTTTCAGCAGGTGTTTTATTCATTACCAGCTGATTCAGTCTTTCACCAGGTGTTTTATTCATTACCAGGTGACTCAGTCTTTCACCAGGTGTTTTATTCATTACCAGGTGACTCAGTCTTTCAGCAGGTGTTTTATTCATTACCAGGTGACTCAGTCTTTCAGCAGGTGTTTTATTCATTACCAGGTGACTCAGTCTTTCACCAGGTGTTTTATTCATTACCAGGTGACTCAGTCTTTCAGCAGGTGTTTTATTCATTACCAGGTGACTCAGTCTTTCAGCAGGTGTCTCAGTAGAAACTGTTGCACTATATCTGAAGTTATCATGGAGATACTGAGTCAGAGGATTCTTATATATTAGAGAAATGATAATGGATCTGATTGTGTGTTGTGTGTGTCCTGGGAGTTAACAGCATTGGGCCAGTACCCGGAAGGTTGCTGATACAAATCCCTGAGCTGACGAGGTGAAACATCTGTTGATGCTGTATTTTATCATAATTCCTCTTGTAAGTGGATAAGAATGGCTGATAATTGACATGTGTAACTGTACATCAGATAATGTGAGGTCCTCAGCTCAGAATTGAAGTGGTTTTTAGATGTACTTTGTAACCTATTTATAAAACTCACAGGATGTCAACACGTACAAACTGTTCTTAACCCTCACGGTGTTGGGGTTGTGACAAGGGTTAGGTTTAGGGGACTTACGGTATTGCAGCAGATGTGATGGACAAAAGTACAATCCCAGATTTGAGAGAGAGAGAGAGAGACATTGAGTTTCTGTTGGGCAACAGTTTCAGTTGAGATCAATCATGGGGGAAAGCTGTGACTCTGCTTACTCACATGTGATGAAGGATCTTCATTTGAGCCATTTTACTACAGCAGGAAAATAATCCTGCATTAACAGGAAATGTCAAATATTATGTGGATTATAATTAATGAATGTTTTTGTTGGGGTTGATTTTTTTTTTAAGTGTAAGGGAAAATCAAGTCTGAAATTTGTGGAAATTCCGAACTTCAAAAACCTTTTTAAACCTCAAATACACTACAAGTTTTACAAGTTCTCCTGCACCAGGGGGATCAAATGAAGATCCTATATAGTATGTGTTTGCAGCAACAGGAGGGACACTCCTCTCCTCTCCTCTCCTCTCCTCTCCTCTCCTCTCCTCTCCTCTCCTCTCCTCTCCTCTCCACTCCACTCCACTCCACTCCACTCCACTCCACTCCACTCCACTCCTCTCCACTCCTCTCCTCTCCTCCCTCCTCTCCTCTCCTCTCCTCTCCTCTCCTCTCCTTCCTCCTCTCCTCTCCACCCTCCTCTCCTCTCCTCTCCTCTCCTCTCCTCTCCTCTACCCTCCTCTCCTCTCCTCTCCTCTCCTCTCCTCTCCTCTCCTCTCCTCTCCTCTCCTCTTCTCTCCCCTCCTCTCCTCTCCTCTCCTCTCCTCTCCTCTCCTCTACCCTCCTCTCCTCTCCTCTCCTCTCCTCTCCTCTCCTCTCCTCTATAGTGTTTCCTATTATAACATGAAATACAGCCCATGTCTGTAGATGTCACATGGGCTGATGTTATAATAGAATGATGAATTAGACAGAATGTTATTTTAATTCCCAGTGTTCTAGAATCGGAAGGAGTTCTCTCTGTTCTCTTCTTCCTGGTTTTGGTTGGTTAATTTAAGACTGTCTATTTAGCATATCTCAAGCCACAACTATGACTATCCAACATTCGTATGGCTCCTCACTGCACACAACGTTATTTTGCAATGTGGTATTTTATTAGGATCCCCATTAGCGGTTGAGAAAGCAGCAGCTTCTCTTCCTGGGGTCCACATGAAACATGAAATATGACATAATACAGAACATCAATAGACAAGAACAGCTCTAGGACAGAACTACACCCATTTAGGAAACTTAAAAAGGGCAGCTTGAAATGCCTCCAACCGGGTCATCAAATTGGTAGCTTTTCGGTGACGAAGCTGGCTAAGCTTTATCGGAATCTCAAGTGTGTTTGCGAGACAGAGGACCAGAATCTAGGGTCTGTGCGGAAGGAAGAGTTACTGAAACAAGCAGTGCTGTGTTACATGCTACCACCAACAACTGACCTGTATCAACCTGTATGTGACTCTGCAGGAAGCTGTCATCATTCTACAGTGGCCTTCTTCCTTCCTCCTTGAAAAGTACAGAAACAACGGCTTAGCATTACTGTGTGTCAACATGGGATACATTTCACTGTTCTCTCTCCACACACACACACACACACACACACACACACACACACACACACACACACACACACACACACACACACACACACACACACACACACACACACACACACACACACACACACACACACACACACACACACACACACACACACACACACACACACACACACACACACTTCTCTGAGGTGGAGATTCTCGACCCATCCCATTCCTAAATGACAGTCTTTCACCATAAGCTTCCTAACCCTGTTAACACAGCAGATCTTTGTAATGTTTAGGTATTGGAACAATCTAATCAATACATTCTGAAAGATGTTTTTCATGGTTCAGGCCCCTTAGTTCCAGTGAAGGGAAATCTTAACGCTACAGCATACAATGACATTGTAGAATATTCTGTGCTTCCGACTTTGTGGCAACAGTTCGGGGAAGGCCCTTTCCTGTTTCAGCATGACAATGCCCCCTGTGCACAAAGCGAGGTCCATACAGAAATGGTTTGTCGAGATCGTTGTGGAAGAACTTGACTGGCCTGCACAGATCCCTGACCTCAACTCCATGGAACCCCTTTGGGATGATTTGGAACGCCGATTGCGAGCCAGACCTAATCGCCCAACATCAGTGCCCGTCCTCACTAATGCTCTTGTGGCTGAATGGAAGCAAGTCCCCACAGCAATGTTCCAACATCTAGTGGAAAGCCTTCCCAGAAGAGTGGAGGCTGTTATAGCAGCAAAGCCTGATCACTACAGTAGTCAAGTTCTTCCACACCGCTCTACTGTCGTGATCAGGCTTTATAGAAAGATATCAGTGTGTTTGTTCATGTACACCACATGACCAAAAGTATATGGCCATCTGCAAGTCGAACATCTCATTCTAAAATCATGGGCATTAATATGGACAGTTATTGTGCTGACGTTTCTTCCAGAGGCAGCTTGGAGATGTCTTTGTGACCAGATATATACTGTATTTAATGAATTCCTTATTTGTTTTGAGTTTTTTTTTAAAACAGGGTCAAATAAATAGATAATCCAATGTGGTTACAGTTTACAAGCATTTATCTTTCTTATCAAATCTTCAGAGGCATTTTACTGAAATGAAACTGATCCCTCAGCATTTCATTTTTACTTTCTGAGTTTCTGTTGAACGTGGTGAACCACACCCCAACCAAGGTGACATGTTCTATTTTCCGATCATTTGCTAAAATCAGAATGCTGAGTAAGCAGAAGAGAAGAAACAAAGTTTCAAAATGACACATTGAATTAAGGACCACATGTTTTATACAAAATTGGCAGATTTCATTCATGTTTCTTCTTCTGGTAAAAAATACGTTGTGACTAGAGTAGAATGTCCAGGTCAAGTTTCATTCAGCCACTGAGTTCCGTGTGTTTCTGTTTCAGTGGTTTTGGAAGCGAAATTATTTCCCAATCGTTTCGTTTTGAACAAAACTATTATTTATTTTTTATTCATTCCGTTCCACTGTTCCGAACAGCAAAATAAAAGTTCTGAACCGGGTCGAACCAAACGAAAGTACCAGTTTATATCGTTCCTTTCAGTTCCTTTTTAAACCTCTGAAATTGTCTTTTTCTCTTCTTCTTTTTTAAACATTTAGCTCGACATTAAATACACTCGTTAGGGTGGATATGTGGGTGTCTAATGCAAGCATCTAGCAACCCATAATGCATCTAGCAACCCAAAGGTTGTGAGTTCAAATCTCATCACAGACTATTCTAGCTAATTAGCAACTTTTCAATGACTTGCAACTACTTAGCATGTTAGCTAACCATTCCTATAACCTTAACACTTTAACCCTCACCCCCAACCCCGTTAGCCACCTAGCTAGAATTCGTAACATATCATATGTTTTGCAAATTCTGAACATATAGTATGTTTTGTAAATTCGTAACATATTGTACATTTGCAGATTCATCACATATAAATAAGAATTGGCATACGAAATGGATGATGGACATCAACAAATTTTAATACATACCATTAAAAATTGTACATATCATATGGGGCAGCAGGTAGCCTAGTGGTTAGAGGGTTGGACTAGTAACCGAAAGGTTGTAAGATCGAATCCCCGAGCTGACAAGGTTGAGATCTGTCGTTCTGCGCCTCAACAAGGCAGTAAACCCACTATTTCTAGGCCGTCATTGTAAATAAGAATTTGTTCTTAACTGACATGCCTAGTTAAATAAAGGTTTAAAAAAAATGGAGATTTACTTACGGAATAATAAGAAACGCTCTGAGACCAGGTTGGACAGACGGGTGTGAGATGCGACTTCAATTTTTGCTGGTGGGGAGAGGGAGAGAGGGTGGAGGAGGAGGAGGAGGAGGAGGAGGCTTGGCTTGAAGTGCAGGGCCTCTTGTTGTAACATGCATTATTTGAATTAAACCTACGGAGGAGAGCCTTCTATCAAGGAACTTTTGAATTTCAGAGAGTTGGCTTCACATTAGAGCAGCTAGCTAGCTAGCTAACAAGCTTATGAGTGCAGAGCAGCACCAGAATAAAACATTTAAAACGTCTTACCTTTCTGTAGTTAATAAATCCAATGTGAAACAGGATAACTAGAGTATCCTTAACTAGCGTTGAAAAAAGTTAATCCACTCTTCTGTAGTTAAAATCTCTCACCCTAATTTCTGAATCACGGTTGTAATGTCAGTAGGCTACTAGACTATGCTAAGATTAGTAAGAGTTTTGCATAGGAGCTTTGTTGCGTTTTTTGTTGTTGTGGGACATGCACCTGCATTCCCCCTGCAGGAAGTACAAACTATTTCCCATCCAGGACCTATAAACTATTTCCCATCCAGGACCTATAAACTATTTCCCATCCAGGACCTATAAACTATTTCCCATCCAGGACCTATAAACTATTTCCCATCCAGGACCTATAAACTATTTCCCATCCAGGACCTATAAACTATTTCCCATCCAGGACCTATAAACTATTTCCCATCCAGGACCTATAAACTATTTCCCATCCAGGACCTATAAACTATTTCCCATCCAGGACCTATAAACTATTTCCCATCCAGGACCTATAAACTATTTCCCATCCAAATCAAATCAAATCAAATTTTATTAGTCACATACACATGGTTAGCAGATGTTAATGCGAGTGTAGCGAAATGCTTGTGCTTCTAGTTCCGACAATGCAGTAATAACCAACAAGTAATCTAACCTAACAATTCCACAACTACTACCTTACACACACACACAAGTGTAAAGGGATAAAGAATATGTACATAAAGATATATGAATGAGTGGTGGTACAGAACGGCATGGCAGATGCAGTAGATGGTATAGAGTACGGTATATACATATGAGATGAGTACTGTAGGGTATGTAAACATAAAGTGGCATAGTTTAAAGTGGCTAGTGGTACATGTATTACATAAAGATGGCAAGATGCAGTAGATGATATAAAGTACAGTATATACATATGAGATGGGTAATGTAGGGTATGTAAACATTATATTAAGTGGCATTGTTTAAAGTGGCTAGTGGTACATTTTTACATAATTTCCATCAATTCCCATTTTTAAAGTGGCTGGAGTTGAGTCAGTATGTTGGCAGCGGCCGCTAAATGTTAGTGGTGGCTGTTTAACAGTCTGATGGCCTTGAGATAGAAGCTGTTTTTCAGTCTCTCGGTCCCTGCTTTGATGCACCTGTACTGACCTCGCCTTCTGGATGATAGCGGGGTGAACAGGCAGTGGCTTGGGTGGTTGTTGTCCTTGATGATCTTTATGGCCTTCCTGTGACATCGGGTGGTGTAGGTGTCCTGGAGGGCAGGTAGTTTGCCCCTGGTGATGCGTTCTGCAGACCTCACTACCCTCTGGAGAGCCTTACGGTTGTGGGCGGAGCAGTTGCCGTACCAGGCGGTGATACAGCCCGACAGGATGCTCTCGATTGTGCATCTGTAGAAGTTTGTGAGTGCTTTATGTGACAAGCCGAATTTCTTCAGCCTCCTGAGGTTGAAGAGGCGCTGCTGCGCCTTCTTCACAACGCTGTCTGTGTGGGTGGACCAATTCAGTTTGTCCGTGATGTGTACACCGAGGAACTTAAAACTTTCCACCTTCTCCACTACTGACCCGTCGATGTGGATAGGGGGGTGCTCCCTCTGCTGTTTCCTGAAGTCCACAATCATCTCCTTTGTTTTGTTGACGTTGAGTGTGAGGTTATTTTCCTGACACCACACTCCGAGGGCCCTCACCTCCTCCCTGTAGGCCGTCTCGTCGTTGTTGGTAATCAAGCCTACCACTGTAGTGTCATCCGCAAACTTGATGATTGAGTTGGAGGCGTGCATGGCCACGCAGTCGTGGGTGAACAGGGAGTACAGGAGAGGGCTCAGAACGCACCCTTGTGGGGCCCCAGTGTTGAGGATCAGCGGGGTGGAGATGTTGTTACCTACCCTCACCACCTGGGGGCGGCCCGTCAGGAAGTCCAGGACCCAGTTGCACAGGGCGGGGTCGAGACCCAGGGTCTCGAGCTTGATGACGAGTTTGGAGGGTACTATGGTGTTGAATGCTGAGCTGTAATCGATGAACAGCATTCTCACATGGGTATTCCTCTTGTCCAGATGGGTTAGGGCAGTGTGCAGTGTGGTTGCGATTGCGTCGTCTGTGGACCTATTGGGTCGGTAAGCAAATTGGAGTGGGTCTAGGGTGTCCGGTAGGGTGGAGGTGATATGGTCCTTGACTAGTCTCTCAAAGCACTTCATGATGACGGAAGTGAGTGCTACGGGGCGGTAGTCGTTTAGCTCAGTTACCTTAGCTTTCTTGGGAACAGGAACAATGGTGGCCCTCTTGAAGCATGTGGGAACAGCAGACTGGGATAAGGATTGATTGAATATGTCCGTAAACACACCAGCCAGCTGGTCTGCGCATGCTCTGAGGACGCGGCTGGGAATGCCGTCTGGGCCTGCAGCCTTGCGAGGGTTAACACGTTTAAATGTTTTACTCACCTCGGCTGCAGTGAAGGAGAGCCCGCAGGTTTTGGTAGGGGGCCGTGTCAGTGGCACTGTATTGTCCTCAAAGCGGGCAAAAAAGTTGTTTAGCCTGTCTGGGAGCAAGACATCCTGGTCCGCGACGGGGCTGGTTTTCTTTTTGTAATCCAGGACCTATAAACTATTTCCCATCCAGGACCTATAAACTATTTCCCATCCAGGACCTATAAACTATTTCCCATCCAGAACCTATAAACTATTTCCCATCCAGGACCTATAAACTATTTCCCATCCAGGACCTATAAACTATTTCCCATCCAGGACCTATAAACTATTTCCCATCCAGGACCTATAAACTATTTCCCATCCAGGACCTATAAACTATTTCCCATCCAGGACCTATAAACTATTTCCCATCCAGGACCTATAAACTATTTCCCATCCAGGACCTATAAACTATTTCCCATCCAGGACCTATAAACTATTTCCCATCCAGGACCTATAAACTATTTCCCATCCAGGACCTATAAACTATTTCCCATCCAGGACCTATAAACTATTTCCCATCCAGGACCTATAAACTATTTCCCATCCAGGACCTATAAACTATTTCCCATCCAGGACCTATAAACTATTTCCCATCCAGGACCTATAAACTATTTCCCATCCAGGACCTATAAACTATTTCCCATCCAGAACCTATAAACTATTTCCCATCCAGGACCTATAAACTATTTCCCATCCAGGACCTATAAACTATTTCCCATCCAGGACCTATAAACTATTTCCCATCCAGGACCTATAAACTATTTCCCATCCAGGACCTATAAACTATTTCCCATCCAGGACCTATAAACTATTTCCCATCCAGGACCTATAAACTATTTCCCGTCCAGGACCTATAAACTATTTCCCATCCAGGACCTATAAACTATTTCCCATCCAGGACCTATAAACTATTTCCCATCCAGGACCTATAAACTATTTCCCATCCAGGACCTATAAACTATTTCCCATCCAGGACCTATAAACTATTTCCCATCCAGGACCTAAAAACTATTTCCCATCCAGGACCTATAAACTATTTCCCATCCAGGACCTATAAACTATTTCCCGTCCGTACCTGTGCATTCCTCCTTCAGGCCCTATAAACTATTTCCCATCCGTACCTGTGCATGAACAATATGTTTAAGCAACAATAATAATATACTGTATGTCCATGCTCTTGACCTATGCAAATCTACATCCACAGTAGAGGCCTATAATGGACTTGACAAGACAGAATAGGGTTAACACTGCCATCTGCTGGTCATGTGGCGGTACTGTCCTTTACTTATATTGAACGCCACTCAGTAGAACGTCATATCTATCAGCCGATACCACCAGACACGGAAAAGGAAGCGAGACATCCCACGCTCCTTTTTCCTGGTTCAGTCAAATTAACAATACTACACCCATGTTTCTCTAGCTGGTCCCATAATAGTCTAAATGTACATTTGTGGTGCATTTAATAACCATTTTGCCTCAGCTGGCAACCTTTTTGAAAAAATAGTTTCAGAAAATTCCAGCAAAGAACGAATCATTCGTAGATTTTTCAGATACACAGCCTTATCTTCATTTCAACAATTGTATATCTATGATGTACTAAGTACCTTGCTAAAAATCTATGTAAAAAATCCATAGGGGTTGATTATCTTGATCCCTTCTTACTGCAGCTCTCTGCCCCACTTATTGCAGAATCATTGATCATGTATTTTTTTACTTGAAAATTGTTTCTGGTGTTATACCTAAGATAACTACCGTCCAATTTCCAAGTCATCTTGCCTTTCCAAAGTTTTAGAATCTCTGGCTAACTGTCAGCTAAGAACTTTGTAAACTTCTCATTCTATTCTAAATGTGTACCAGTCTGGTTTTAGGACCAGGACATAGTACAGTTTCAGCCAGTCTGGTTTAAGACCAGGACATAGTACAGTTTCAACCAGTCTGGTTTTAGGACCAGGACATAGTACAGTTTCAGCCAGTCTGGTTTAAGACCAGGACATAGTACAGTTTCAGCCAGTCTGGTTTTAGGACCAGGACATAGTACAGTTTCAGCCAGTCTGGTTTAAGACCAGGACATAGTACAGTTTCAGCCAGTCTGGTTTTAGGACCAGGACATAGTACAGTTTCAACCAGTCTGGTTTTAGGACCAGGACATAGTACAGTTTCAACCAGTCTGGTTTAAGACCAGGACATAGTACAGTTTCAGCCAGTCTGGTTTAAGACCAGGACATAGTACAGTTTCAGCCAGTCTGGTTTTAGGACCAGGACATAGTACAGTTTCAGCCAGTCTGGTTTTAGACCAGGACATAGTACAGTTTCAGCCCGTCTGGTTTTAAGACCAGGACATAGTACAGTTTCAGCCAGTCTGGTTTTAGGACCAGGACATAGTACAGTTTCAGCCAGTCTGGTTTAAGACCAGGACATAGTACAGTTTCAGCCAGTCTGGTTTAAGACCAGGACATAGTACAGTTTCAGCCAGTCTGGTTTTAGGACCAGGACATAGTACAGTTTCAGCCAGTCTGGTTTAAGACCAGGACATAGTACAGTTTCAGCCAGTCTGGTTTTAGGACCAGGACATAGTACAGTTTCAGCCAGTCTGGTTTAAGACCAGGACATAGTACAGTTTCAGCCAGTCTGGTTTAAGACCAGGACATAGTACAGTTTCAGCCAGTCTGGTTTTAGGACCAGGACATAGTACAGTTTCAGCCAGTCTGGTTTAAGACCAGGACATAGTACAGTTTCAGCCAGTCTGGTTTTAGGACCAGGACATAGTACAGTTTCAGCCAGTCTGGTTTTAGGACCAGGACATAGTACAGTTTCAGCCAGTCTGGTTTAAGACCAGGACATAGTACAGTTTCAGCCAGTCTGGTTTTAGGACCAGGACATAGTACAGTTTCAACCAGTCTGGTTTAAGACCAGGACATAGTACAGTTTCAGCCAGTCTGGTTTTAGGACCAGGACATAGTACAGTTTCAGCCAGTCTGGTTTAAGACCAGGACATAGTACAGTTTCAGCCAGTCTGGTTTTAGGACCAGGACATAGTACAGTTTCAGCCAGTCTGGTTTTAAGACCAGGACATAGTACAGTTTCAGCTGCTAAGCTTGTTTTAGATGATGTGTTAAATTGCTTAGATCATAAAAATCATTGTGCCGTCTTATTTAAAGACCTTTCCAAGGCCTTCGGTACTGTCAACCATTCCCTACTCATTCAAAGGTTGTCTGAAATGGGCCTGGATCAGGCATCTTTGCAAGTGGTTTGAGTATTATCAGTCAGATAGGACACAATGCATAATTTCTGATTTTGTCAAGTCTAGTTTCCTCAATATTACAAAAGGTGTACCACACGGGTGGGTATTGGGACCTGTTGTCTTTACTATTTATATAAATAATATTAGTCTATCTGTTAAAACGTGTAATATTCATCTCTATTCAGATGATCCTGTTACATTTGGCAATTCTCCCAACTGTAGACCAGGCTATGTTAGAGCTGCAATCTGACCATGTTACCTTACAGAAATCCCTGGTTGGTTTAAAACGTGTATTTAATGTGGGCAAAACTAAATACATGTTATTCTCTAATTCTCACAAAAAAATGCTTCAGATGGACTTCATTGGATGGTTCTCCCATCAATCGGGTTCCCGCTATATAAATATCTGAGCTTTTGGATTGACAAGTATGTAAAAAAAAAAATCAAATCTACTAATGAACTACTTCAAAACAGTTTAACAGTTCAAAACAGTTTAACAGTACAAAGAAATCCCTGAGGATGACACATGAAATGTAAAATCAAATCAAATCAATTTATATAGCCCTTCGTACATCAGCTGATATCTCAAAGTGCTGTACAGAAACCCAGCCTAAAACCCCCAAACAGCAAGCAATGCAGGTGTAGAAGCACGGTGGCTGGGAAAAACTCCCGAGAAAGGCCAAAACCTAGGAAGAAACCTAGAGAGGAACCAGACTATGAGGGGTGGCCAGTCCTCTTCTGGCTGTGCCGGGTGGAGATTAAAACATTGTAATGAACCTGAGATCTGAAATCCGTTTTACCTCATTCCTACCAGCATGTCACATGTGCAACTACAGGCGAAACTCTATCCTCCTGATTCCGGCTGCCGAGCAAAAACACAAACAGGAAGTACCAGTGACGCACGTGCTCAATACGGAAGTGGTCCGATGAAGCGCATGCAAAGCTACATGGCTTTTGTCATGTAGCACAGACTGGAATATGTTCTGGGATTCATCAGATAACATTGGAGTTTACCACATCAGTCACCGGCAAGCGCGTCCCCACAGTCATCCCACAGTGACTGTACAGTGTCTTCAGAAAGTGTTGACACCGATTAACTTTTTCCACATTTTGTTGTGTTACAGCCTGTAGTTCAAATGTATTAAATTGAGATTTTGTGTCACTGGCCTACACACAATACCCCATACGTTGTTTTTTTTTAAAGGTTTACAAATTAATTTAAAAAATGTAAAGCTGAAATGTCTTGAGTCAAGTATTCAACTCCTTTGTTATGACAAGCCTAAATAATTTCATGAGTAAAAATGTGCTTAACAAGTCACATAATAAGTTGCATGGACTCTGTGTGCAATAATAGTGTTGAACGTGATTTTTGAATGACTACCTGTGTGAAAAGAAGGAAGCCTGTACAGAATAAAAACATTCCGAAACAATCATCCTGTTCGCAATAAGGCACTAAAGTAACATTGCAAAAAATGTGACAGCTTGAAGAATTTAAAAAATAATATTGTACAATCCAGGTGTACAAAGCCCCTAGAGACCTAACCAGAAAGACTCACAGCTGTAATCGCTGCCAAAGGTGATTCTAACATGTATTGACTCAGGGGTGTGAATACTTATGTAAATGAGATATTTCTGTATTTCATTTTCAATACATTTGAAAATAATTATTTTTCACTTTGTCATTATGGGGTAATTGTGTTTAGATGGGTGTGAATATTTATTTTTTATGCATTTTTAATTCAGGCTGTAACACAACAAAATGTGAAATAATTTAAGGGGTCTGAATACTTTCTGAAGGCACTGTACATATCCCAACCAGAAGCCATGGATTACAGGCAACATCTGCACTGAGCTAAAGGCTAGAGCTGCCACTTTCAAGGAGCGGGACATTAATCCAGACGCATAAGAAATCCTGCTCCGCCCTCGACGAACAATCGAACAGGCAAAGCTTCAATACAGGACCAAGATTGAATCATACTACACCGGCTCTAATGCTTGTCGGATGTGGCAGGGCCTGCAAACTATCACAGATTACAAAGGGAAACCCAGCCGCGAGCTGTCCAGTGACGCGAGCCAACCAGACGAGTTAAATACCTTCTATGCTCGTTTCGAGGCAAACAACACTGAACCATGCATGAGAGCACCAGCTGTTCTGGACGACTGTGTGATCACACTGTCCGTAGCCGATGTGAGTAAGACTTTTAAACAGGTTAACATTCACAAGGCCGCAGGATTACCAGGACGTGTACTGAGAGCATGCGCTGACCAGCTGGCAAGTGTCTTCACTGACATTTTCAACCTCTCCCTGACCCAGTCTGTAATACCTACATGTTTCAAACAGACCACCATAGTCCCTGTGCCCAAGAACACCAAGGTAACCTGTCTAAATGGCTATCGACCTGTAGCACTCACATCTGTAGCAATGAAATGCTTTGAAAGGTTGGTCATTGGCTCACATCAACACCATCATCCCAGACACCGTGGACCTCCTCTAATTCGCATACCGCCCCAACAGATCCATAGATGACGCAATCTCTATTGCACTCCACACTGCCCTTTCACACCTGGACAAAAGGAACACCTTTGTGAGAATGCTTTTCATTGACTACAGCTCAGCGCTCACAAAGCTAAGGACCCCGTGATTAAACACCTCCCTCTGCAACTGGATCCTGGACTTCCTGACGGGCCGCCCCCCAGGTGGTGAGTGTAAGTAACAACACAACACGGGGGCCCCTCAGGGGTGGGTGCTTAGTTCTCTCCTGTACTCCCTATTCAACCATGACTGCATGGCCAGGCACGACTCCAACACCATCATTAAGTTTCCGACGATGCGACGGTGGTATGCCTGATCACCGCCGACGATGAGACAGCCTATAGGGAGGAGGACAGAGACCTGGCAGTGTGGTGCCAGGACAACCTCTCCCTCAACGTCAGCAAGACAGAGGAGCTGATAGTGGACTACAGGAAACGGAGGTCCTGGCACCATTCCTGGCACACCGCATGCCACCATTCACATCGACTGGGACGGAGTGGAGCGGGTTGAGAGATTTAAGTTCCTCGGTGTCCACATCACTAAGGACCTATCATGGTCCAAACACACCAACACAGTAGGGAAGAGGACACGACAACACCTCTTCCCCCTAAGGAGGCTGAAAATATTTGGCATGGGTCCTCAGATCCTAAAAAAGTGCTACAGCTGCACCATCGAGAGCATCTTGACCCCGGTCGGCCCTCTATGGCGGCAGATTGACGAGGGCGGCATTTTCTGAGCTAAACTGACCAAGACGCACCTCCAACAACAACACATAAAACCACCAATCTAGAATAAATAAATCATGTAGCAGATATAAAATATGATAGAAAGAGTGTGTGGCCTTTTCTGTAGCCTACAGGCTGGAGATAAAATGGATGACAATGTAATGAGACAAACACTTTGTACATCATGCAGGTTTCTCCTCACAAGAATCAGAACTAATAAAACCAACACTACGGCCTGTTTTACACATGGATGGTCATTCCTCACATTCCATTGCGGCCGATATGGTAAGGCTACACCCCAATAAGTAGGAGCCAATGTATTGGTCCTGTCTGGTGTTTTGGTGTTTTACAAACGGTAGGCTTACCACATAGATGGGCAATCACAGAGGTCTATGTTTGGTTCAGGTTTGTGTGCGGTCCAGAATGACCTTGAATTCAACATCCACGGACATAGATTTTTGTCCGGTTCGGACCAGCCTTGAT
The DNA here is from genome assembly GCF_045679555.1 of Salvelinus alpinus. Taxonomy (NCBI): domain Eukaryota; kingdom Metazoa; phylum Chordata; class Actinopteri; order Salmoniformes; family Salmonidae; genus Salvelinus; species Salvelinus alpinus. The sequence continues at coordinate 60,779,301 of NC_092097.1, forward strand.
TTGGTCTATAAATTACGTCTTTTCAAAGTCTGGAAAATACATATTTTCAACATTCGGAAAATAAGTATTTTCGAATTTTCTTTCAGAATCGAAAATTAACCTGATTTCAACGTCCGGAAAATACGTATTTTTCAACACCCTGGAAAATATGTATTTTAAACGTACGGAAAATACGTATTTACACCTTTCATTCAGAACCTAAATTGAACTTAACTTCAATGTCTAGAAAATAGGTTTTTAAGACATTTTTTCAACCTCATTTTGCTTACTAGGACTATTCTAGTTTTGCGGAGGCGGCATTTGTTGGTCTCGCCTAGGGCGGCAGAACCGCAAGGACCGGCACTGATCTTGACTGGCTACGTCACCGCTTGGTACGGCAACTGCTCGGCATCCGACCACAAGGCGCTACAGAGGGCAGTGCGTATGGCCCAGTATATCACTCGGGCTGAGCTCCCTGCCATCCAGGACCTCTATACCAGGCGGTGTCAGAGGAAGGCGCTAAAAATTGTTAAAGACTCCAGCCACCTAAGTCATAGACTGTTCCCTCTGCTACCGCACGGCAAGCGGTACCGGAGCGCCAATTCTGGGACCAAAATGCTTCTGAACAGCTTCTACCCCCAAGTCATAAGACTGCTGAACCATTAATCAAATGGTTACCCGGACTATTTACATTGACCCCCCTTTTTTTATGCACTGTCTCGATCTACACTCACTGGGCTCTACGCACACATACTACACTGACATTCCAACACACATACACACACATGCGTATTGACGCCACACACACACACATTCACACATAGACACACTTTCACACTCTTCACATACGCTGCTGCTGCTACTGTGTTTATTATCTATCCTGATTGTCTAGTCACTTTTACCCCTACCCATCTACCTGATCTACCTCGTACCCCTGCACATTGATTCAGTACTGGAACCCCCTGTATATAGCCTCATTATTGTTATTTTATTGTTACTATACTGAACAAAAATATAAATGCAACATGTAAAGTGTTGGTTTCATGTTTCATGAGCTGAAATAAAAGATCACAGAAATGTTCCATACGCACATAAAGCTTATTTCTCTCAAATGTTGTGCACAAATTTGTTTACATCCCTGTTAGTGACATTGATCCTTTGCCAAAATAATCCATCCTCCTGACAGGTGTGGCATATCAAGAAGCTGATTAAACAGCATGATCATTACACAGGTGCACCTTGTGCTGGGAACAACAACAAGCCACTCTAAAATGTGCAGTTTTGTCACACAACACAATGCTACAGATGTCTCAAGTTTTGAGGGAGCGTGCAATTGGCATGCTGACTGCTGTTGCCAGATAATTTAAAGTCAATTTATCTACCAGAATATGCCTTCAACGTTGTTTTAGAGAATTTGGCAGTATGTCCAACCAGCCTTACAACTGCAAACCACGTGTAACCACGCCAGTCCAGAACCTCCACATCCGGCTTCTTCACCTGCGGGATCGTCTGAGACCAGCCACCCAAACAGCTGATGAACCTGAGGAGTATTTCTGTCTGTAATAAAGCCCTTCTGTGGGGGAAAAACTCTGAATGGCTGGGCCTGGCACCCCAGTGGGTGGGCCTGGTTCCAAAATAGGTGGGCCTTTGCCCTCCCAGGCCACCCATGGCTGTGCCTCTGCCCAGTCATGTGAAATCCATAGATTAGGGCCTAATAAATGTATTTCAATTGACTGATTTCCTCATATGAACTGTAACTCCTTAAAACCGTTGAAATTGCTGCATGTTACGTTTATATTTCATTTCAGTATATATCCTCTTTTTTTTTTGTTAATCTTCTCTTACTTTTTAACTCTGCATTGTTGGTTAAGGGGTCGTCAGTCAGCGTTTCACGGTCAAATCTACACCTGTTGTATTCGGCACATGTGACAAATAACATTTGATTTGATTTGCCTGTTCGGTTCCTCTCCCAAAAATAATACACAATAATGGACCAGTTCTATTTAATTTATTTTACCTTTATTTAACTAGGCAAGTTTTATTTTTTATTTATTTTACCTTTATTTAACTAGGCAAGTCAGTTAAGAACAAATTCTTATTTTCAATGACGGCCTAGGAACAGTGGGTTTAACTGCCGTGTTAAGGGGCAGAATGACAGATTTTTTATCTTGTCAGCTTGGTGATTAGATCTTGCAAGCTTCCGGTTACTAGTACAACGCTCTAACTACTAGGCAACCTGCCGTACCAGTGGATAGCAGGTCTGCCTATGGGCAGGGAGACCAGGGTTCGAGACCCACAAGATGTATGACATTGTTGCCATTCGCAATAAAATCACCAAGTTATAATACACTTAACATATAGGAATATTATTACCTGTGTGGTGGGTAGAGTTCAGGGACAGATGATTTTTGTCTGTGTGACTCAACTCCTATGAAGTTTGTAATGTGAATGAGACAGGACTTTCTACTCATTGTTTTGGCAGATGAAGTAGTTGACAAACACTGTAATCAAATAAATAACTGGCACATCCCGTAATAAGAGGGCAGTGTCTGGGAATGGGGGGGAGGAGTTAGCATTAGGGTATTTGCTAGCTACTAGAGTTTACTCCAACGCCACTTTCATTACGGGAGGGGTGTGTATGTCTACAATTCTAGCTGCCAAAATAATGTGTCCACTATATGTCAAAGAAACCCACACACACCTTCCCTTAGGAACAGGTTTGTAGAACACCCCTAGTCTACACTAGGTGGCAGTATGTGCCATATGTTAGAAGAGGTTTACCATTGGGTTAAAAAGAAGAAGTTGAGAAAAATAGTGAGTACTATCGTGGAAATGATCGAAGTACGTGATAAAGTCGTGGTAAGGAATGAGATGGTCATTTAAAAAATAAATACTATGTTCAGCCCTATTTAACGTTCATACTAAAGTTTATGCAATAAACATAATCGAATCTGCTACTCTGAAAACGGAAGCTACTGGATGCTTGGTTGTTGAATTAGACGTTTGACGTTTCAGATTACCGCTTTCGCTCCACTAGCTAGCTATTCTTACAGCGGACTATTTGTCCACTCATGCGCTAGGCCTTATGTTAAACTATTTGACAACCGCGTCCAGATTATTTTTCCGAAACACCGTGCCCATCTCGACGAGGGGTAACTACAACATAATTTGTCGGTTTTACAGGAGAATGGATCGAGCCGTGGTAAGATGTGTCCCGTGGGAATCCAAACTCACTATTTCCTTCGTCCTTGATGGGAGCAACAAACACATGCTCAGGGACCAGACGGAGGAGCTAGGCAAAGCACTGGCACGGATCGCAAACAGTATCATCAAGGGCCAGGGAAAAGCTAAAAAATATAAGAAAAACAAAGGCGCGCCCACAGACGCCCAGGAGCCCGCTGCAGCGGTGAGGTTGTACTACAACGGAGACTTTGTGGCAGACGATGCTATAAACTCCGATGCCTGGCAGGATGGGGCAGTTTTACACGTGGGGGACAGTAAGTACACAGTGGAGAGGAACCCTCCCACATTCACCACGGCAGAGCTGCCCGCTTCTCTACTGGCCGGGTTCCCCGTGTGCCCGACGCTCAAGGTAGAATTCGGTGATTTGAAAGACTGTCGGTTTAAATGGTTCAAGGAGAGCAAGTCCGGTGCAGGTGATGAGGAGCGTCGAGGAGAGAATGGTTGGACTGAGGCGGGGAGCGAACGGGTGTTTATCCCCTCCAATATGGACATTGGCTCCAAGCTTAAACTGACATGCACGCCGGGTGACGGCAAACGGTGTGGGACGGACAAGGAGTTAGTAACCACCGGTACAGTCGAGGCAGGGCCTGGTTCCTGTACCTTTGACAACAGACACATGTACACCAACAAGGTCACAGATGACATGACCATCAGAGTAGTGTCATACAACATCTTAGCTGACGTTTACGCACAAACAGACCTCTCCAAAACCGTCCTGTACCCTTATTGTACTCCCTACGCATTGGAACTGGACTACAGGCAAAGTCTGATCAAAAAAGAACTGTCCGGCTATAACGCTGACGTCATCTGCCTTCAGGAAGTGGATAAGAACGTGTTCTCCGACAGTCTGTCTCCGGCCCTGGATGCGTTCGGCTTTGACGGGGTCTTCAGGATTAAGGAGAAGCAGCACGAAGGTTTGGCCACCTACTACAGGAGGTCGAAGTTTAAACTACTCAGTCAACACGACATCATGCTGAGTGAAGCTCTGACGTCAGACCCTATCCACGAAGAACTGTTGGACAGAGTGAACAGCAACCCTGCCTTGAAGGAGAAGGTGATGCAGAGATCTACCACACTACAGGTACAGTAATATGGTGCGTGTTGGCTCCGGTTGGGATCTGAGGCCCTCAAGGATCTCTCTCTCTCTGTGTGTGTGTGTGTGTGTGTGTGTGTGTGTGTGTGTGTGTGTGTGTGTGTGTGTGTGTGTGTGTGTGTTGCTCGCTCTCCTCAGTTTGACTCTGCTTGGCTAAGATCTTACGTTCTCTCTAGGTGTGTGTGTGTGTGTGTGTGTGTGTGTGTGTGTGTGTGTGTGTGTGTGTGTGTGTGTGTGTGTGTGTGTGTGTGTGTGTGTGTGTGTGTGTGTGCGCGCGCGCGCGCGTGCGTTGCTCTCCTCAGTTTGACTCTGCTTGGCTAAGATCTTACGTTCTCTCTAGGTGTGTGTGTGTGTGTGTGTGTGTGCGTTGCTCTCTCCTCAGTTTGACTCTGCTTGGCTAAGATCTTACGTTCTCTCTAGGTGAGTGTCCTTCACTATCTGAACGATACATCCAAGAAGATCTGTGTTGCCAACACCCACCTCTACTGGCATCCCAAAGGTAAAGTGTTATTGTGTATCGGCAGTACGTTACTACACTAGTTACAGCCTAGCTTATTACAGGAGCCCAGAGGTGTTCCTCATCAAGTCACATGGTGAGGTAAAACTCTGGGCCTTAGCTATTTATTTTAACTTTATTTAACTAGGCAAGTCAGTAAAGAACAAATTCTTATTTGCAATGACGGCCTACCGGGGAACAGTGGGTTAACTGCCTTGTTCAGGGGCAGAACGACAGATTTTTTCTTGTCGGCTCGGGGATTCGATCCAGCAACCTTTCGGTTACTAGTCCAACGCTCTAACCACTAGACTACCTACCGCCCCTACACTCTAACCACTAGGCTACCTGCCGCCCCTCCACTCTAACCACTAGGCTACCTGCTGGTTACTAGTCCAACGCTCTAACCACTAGGTTACCTACCGCCCCTCCACTCTAACCACTAGGCTACCTGCTGGTTACTAGTCCAACGCTCTAACCACTAGGTTACCTACCGCCCCTCCACTCTAACCACTAGGCTACCTGCTGGTTACTAGTCCAACGCTCTAACCACTAGGTTACCTACCGCCCCTCCACTCTAACCACTAGGTTACCTGCCGCCCCTCCACTCTAACCACTAGGCTACCTGCCGCCCCATGTTGTGTTATACAGCACAACATGACCTATTTCACACTACTGGGCTGTCCTGGTTACATCTACCATACTGAGCCGAGCTGGAACCATGCTGTAAACTAAATATCCAAGCCAGCCTATCACAGTTTGAGTTGCTGTAAACTAAATATCCAAGCCAGCCTATCACAGTTTGAGTTGCTGTAAACTAAATATCCAAGCCAGCCTATCACAGTTTGAGTTGCTGTAAACTAAATATCCAAGCCAGCCTATCACAGTTTGAGTTGCTGTAAACTAAATATCCAAGCCAGCCTATCACAGTTTGAGTTGCTGTAAACTAAATATCCAAGCCAGCCTATCACAGTTTGAGTTGCTGTAAACTAAATATCCAAGCCAGCCTATCACAGTTTGAGTTGCTGTCAACTAAATATCCAAGCCAGCCTATCACAGTTTGAGTTGCTGTAAACTAAATATCCAAGCCAGCCTATCACAGTTTGAGTTGCTGTAAACTAAATATCCAAGCCAGCCTATCACAGTTTGAGTTGCTGTAAACTAAAGATCCAAGCCAGCCTATCACAGTTTGAGTTGCTGTAAACTAAAGATCCAAGCCAGCCTATCACAGTTTGAGTTGCTGTAAACTAAATATCCAAGCCAGCCTATCACAGTTTGAGTTGCTGTAAACTAAATATCCAAGCCAGCCTATCACAGTTTGAGTTGCTGTCAACTAAATATCCAAGCCAGCCTATCACAGTTTGAGTTGCTGTCAACTAAATATCCAAGCCAGCCTATCACAGTTTGAGTTGCTGTAAACTAAATATCCAAGCCAGCCTATCACAGTTTGAGTTGCTGTAAACTAAATATCCAAGCCAGCCTATCACAGTTTGAGTTGCTGTCAACTAAATATCCAAGCCAGCCTATCACAGTTTGAGTTGCTGTAAACTAAATATCCAAGCCAGCCTATCACAGTTTGAGTTGCTGTCAACTAAATATCCAAGCCAGCCTATCACAGTTTGAGTTGCTGTAAACTAAATATCCAAGCCAGCCTATCACAGTTTGAGTTGCTGTAAACTAAATATCCAAGCCAGCCTATCACAGTTTGAGTTGCTGTCAACTAAATATCCAAGCCAGCCTATCACAGTTTGAGTTGCTGTAAACTAAATATCCAAGCCAGCCTATCACAGTTTGAGTTGGCACACTAGTGTGAATCAAGTCCATATTCCAGCCATAAACATGTCACATCGTTACAACAGTTCTATGTCTTCACCACAGGTGGGAATGTGCGTCTGGTCCAGATGTCAGTAGCTCTGAAACAGCTGCAGCAGGTGATCACTCAGAGTTACCCCGACGCCTCGCTCCTCTTCTGCGGGGACTTCAACAGCACCCCGTCCTCGGGGGTCTTCCAGCTGGTGAGCCAGGGGGTTCTGCACAGCACCCACCCAGACTGGCGCTCCAACGGACCGGACGAGCTCTGTCCCATGGAGGTCTCCAACCCCTTCCAGCTGAGTAGCGCCTGCGGGGAGCCGGCCTATACTAACTACGTGGGGGGATTCCACGGCTGCCTGGACTATATCTTCATGGACCCGCGGGTGCTGCAGGTAGATCAGATGATCCCTCTGCCCAGCCACCAGGAGATCACTACCTGTCAGGCCCTCCCCAGCGTCTCACACCCCTCTGACCACATAGCACTGGTCTGTGACCTCAGGTGGAACTGAAGTTAAGCTCTCCCCTCTGTATACAGCAGCCTGTGGCTGATCAACCATGTCTGTCTCTAAACCATGTCTGTCTCTAAACCAGGACCCTTACAGTGTGTCTCTAAACCATGTCTGTCTCTAAACCAGGACCCTTACAGTGTGTCTCTAAACCATGTCTGTCTCTAAACCAGGACCCTTACAGTGTGTCTCTAAACCATGTCTGTCTCTGTACCATGTCTGTCTCTGTACCATGTCTGTCTCTGTACCATGTCTGTCTCTGTACCATGTCTGTCTCTGTACCAGGGTCAAATCCATAAAATGGGATGTGGAGGATCTGTTAACAGTTTGAGTAATGAAATGGTTTGTTCTTCACTATATCCTCCAACCAACAAGTTGATCCATGTAAGACTGCTGTTTATCATACAGGACCTTTTCCCTTTGATTTATATTCAGTTGTAATTTAATAAAGAGGAGTCTTGCTCTCCATCACACAAACCCTTCAGTGATGGAAACACTTGTTTTGTTGCATCTGAATTGAGTTGCACTGTGATGGTGTTTACCCACAAAGAAAACCACTGCAGATACAGTTACATTCATTCAGTGATCAAACAGATACTATCACAGTGTAATACAGAGGGCATTAGAATACAAATATTATGTATGGAATATAACATACCATGAAACAGATGGGACTACCCAAGTTAAGAAAACAGACTAATATATAGTAGACGTATAACGTCTGAGAAAATGGTGTGAAGAATTAACAAAAAATCAGGAGAGAGTACCAGACTTGAACGTAGCACTAACTAGTTGCCTTGAACGCAGCTCCCTAGGAACTCAACAAGCACCAGCTGCTACAAATTGCCAATCGGCCTCCACACCTGTTTGCAACACTTTAACTAGTTGCCTTGAACGCTGCTCCTCAAAAAGCATCAGCTGCAACTCATTGCTAACCAGCCTCCAACACCTGTCGTCACTCTCCTTAATCACCACTAACCACCCTTCTTAAACCTGACTAAACTAACCTGACTAAACTAACATTCCCCTTTGTTCTGCAGTGCATGTCGCGTTACTAGCATGACCAAGTGGTGCCTCCCTTGATCTCTAGTATCTCTTAGGATCTCCTGGGGGTGGATTGTTATCACCACAGCAGCCTAATTACCATGGCCTGGCGATGATGTCTACTTGAAACCTTCATATGCAGCCCTCAGCTTCATCCGGGTCCATTCCCCTCTCTTGAATCCATCTGCAGCCCTCTGCTTCATCCGGTCCATTCCCCTCTCTTGAATCCATCTGCAGCCCTCAGCTTCATCCGGTCCATTCCCCTCTCTTGAATCCATCTGCAGCCCTCAGCTTCATCCGGTCCATTCCCCTCTCTTGAATCCATCTGCAGCCCTCTGCTTCATCCGGTCCATTCTCCTCTCTTGAATCCATCTGCAGCCCTCTGCTTCATCCGGTCCATTCCCCTCTCTTGAATCCATCTGCAGCCCTCTGCTTCATCCGGTCCATTCCCCTCTCTTGAATCCATCTGCAGCCCTCTGCTTCATCCGGGTCCATTCCCCTCTCTTGAATCCATCTGCAGCCCTCTGCTTCATCCGGTCCATTCCCCTCTCTTGAATCCATCTGCAGCCCTCTGCTTCATCCGGTCCATTCTCCTCTCTTGAATCCATCTGCAGCCCTCTGCTTCATCCGGTCCATTCCCCTCTCTTGAATCCATCTGCAGCCCTCTGCTTCATCCGGTCCATTCCCCTCTCTTGAATCCATCTGCTTCATCCGGTCCAGTCTTCTCTCTTGACTCGTTCAGCTAGTCTATCAGACCTGAACCCGACCTTGCACTCTGCCTCGCAACATGACCGCTCTCCTGAAGCGTCTTCGAGTAACGCCACCTTAAAGCTATTCGTCAGCGTAGATGGAATCACTCCAGGCTGTGGAGTGAGTTTCCCAGATCCATCTGCTATAAAACACAAGCCTCCTCTAGTAGGGGGAGGACTTTGAGTTCGGTGTCATTCAAGCTAAGCACGGACTCCCAACCAACAAATTTTCCAGTCGTACTTACAGGGGTCCTGAGCAGAAGCGTCCCCCCCCCAGTCCCAGTTTATCTGTGACGTCACTGACAGACATGGCGTTGGGTAGGTCATGTTTATTGGCGAACACTAGCAGAGCTACTTCTCTCAGCTGGTCCTCCTGGATCTGTGTGGGGGATCATTAACAAACACTCACAGTACTTCTCTCATGTTGGTGGCCAATGTGAACGCAGACGAAAGGCTGCTACCGGAAAAGGCTGTGGTGTGTGTGTGTGTGTGTGTGTACAGTAGCTAAGGACAGATGACGCACCATATTCTGTAGCATCCTTTAATCCTCTCAAGGATCGCTGCTGTCGACCACAAAGGTCCTGGGTGAACACGTCACAAGACATGCCATTTCAGTCCAATAGGTCGGAGTAGGCCAGTGCCTTACAGATGCAATACACTCACACAGATCTTTAATACTCTGTTGGAACACAGACAAGCTTTGAGGGGAGAAAAATTGGAATTTCAGTATATCTTCTGAATTGAAAATTGGTCCCATAGTTAAGGCTGTTAGGGTTATATACTGCACCTATATGTTCCTGGGGATAGGACTAGGTGTGTGTGTGTAAATATAAACTCAGCAAAAAAAGAAACGTCCGTTTTTCAGGACCCTGTCTTTCAAAGATAATTTGTTAAAATCCAAATAACTTCACAGATCTTCATTGTAAAGTGTTTAAACGCTGTTTCCCATGCTTGTTCAATGAACCATAAACAATTAATGAACATGCACCTGTGGAACGGTCATTAAAGACACTAACAGCTTACAGACGGTAGGCAATTAAGGTCACAGTTATGAAAACTTAGGACACTAAAGAGGCCTTTATACTGACTCTGAAAAACACCAAAAGAAAGATGCCCAGGGTCCCTGCTCCTCTGCGTGAACGTGCCTTAGGCATGCTGCAAGGAGGCATGAGGACTGCAGATGTGGCCGGGGCAATAAATTGCAATGTCCGTACTGTGAGACGCCTAAGACAGCGCTAAAATTGGGGATGGAACTCCCAACCTGCCTTACAGAAGACTGTAAAAACAGGATCAATGCTTGGCACTCAACATTAAGGCGATAGATTGAGGGTAAGGCCCTGCGATACACTAGCATCCTGTCCAGGGGGTGCCTCACGCTACACAAAACAGGAGATTGGCTTCTATGAGCCATTCCGCCTCACACAAGCCAAGGCTTCTTAGTCGATAGGTGTCGACTGTCAGGCGCCACCCACCGGTACAAGGCGCAAGTAACTGCAGCGATATCTCTCCAACCATTTCCTCCACGTCACTTTCCCCGCTGTTGGAGTCATGAAAGACGATGTTATAAAAACACTCTTATAGAGAGATAGCAGCCTCGTGAACCAATCAGATTCTATTTCCTACACTGTTATTCTAAATGCTGTGTGAAGTGTGTGTTTTTATACTGTATGTAATTTACAATTCTCCCTATTAACAAAACAAACTGGGATAAAAATAAATACAAAAAAACATTTATTAGTGAGATCCTAGAGGCCCGTTTATTCACATTAAAATACTTCCGCTCACTGAAAGCCATTATTGTCTGTAAGCATTAAGTGGTTCCTCAGTACTTGTATTAAAAGGCATCAATAGTGGTTTCCTCAGTAGTTATTATATTAAGGCTTCAATACAAAACGATCAAACATTGCAAATGTAAAAATACTGAGTTCCCCAAAGCAATTATGAAGCAGTATATTATGTTTTGTTACCATCCTGATTCTAGTTCTTTAACATCTAACCAGCCCATTGGAAGAGATTACAAATGTATAGTATTCCATGTCAGTAATATCTATATTTAGTAAAATAATCATTGTAATATAATGAATATCATCATCATCAATGGTGATGGCTGGGTATTTCAACATATGTACAAAACGTCACTTTCTTTTTTGATTAATGGAATATGAGAATAGCCCTTTATACAAAACTCTTGTTAAAATAAAGTATTTTCAAAATATAAAACCAATCACAGGTGTGTACCAACCAATATTAATTTAACTGAAATGTTCCCTAAGGAGGACTGACAGTTCCAACGGAATTCTGATGGATTCTGACGGGTTCCAACAGTTCCAACGGAATTCTGATGGGTTCCAACGGAATTCTGATGGGTTCCAACAGTTCCAACGGAATTCTGATGGGTTACAACAGAATAATGGTGTTCCATGGTGTTTGAAGCAGATGAGAATATGACAGGTTACTGAGTGAGCCACTACTGTAGATATCAGAAGTTATTATTAGCCTACTACACAGTCACAGTTCGATGTTTAACCTAAAAAAAACAGTCCGTCTTCGGTTCTGTTTTTCCTAACCATCATCCCTTAAGGCACACCCTATGAGAAAAGCGGATCAAGAAAAATAATGTATTCTGTAACATCAAAATATTCAAGAAATCAAATATCAGTTTTCAAAAACGTAAGACGTAAAACCCATAGGTAGTCCAAAGTCCGACAGCAAAATATGTGTTCAGAAAAACATCCTCTGCAGTAATGTTGTTCAGCATACATGTAGATACGTTTAACAGTTCAGAGGAAGAATGCTCTCTACACTAACATGATGGTCGAGCACACCACACACGGATTACGCTCCAAACAAAACTACTACTCAAAGCATAAAAACAAAAGAAAAGTTTCTTCATTAAAACAGCATGAATACAAACATAAACCGTATCAACATCCTAGCCTGGGGGACCAGTCTGTTCAGCCAACATCCCACTCCTCCGTGTCATATACCAAAGACAAGGAGTGGAATGATAGCTAAACAGACCGGTACCCAGGCTAACAACATCCATTATGATCAGCAAAATGTGTTTCGGACGATACAGTTGGTGTGAACCAAATCAATGACATTGAGACAGTGGCTGGGTGCCACATGAAACCCAGACAGTGGCAGAGGACCGGTAGGAAACCCCTACTCTGGTTTAGCTAGCCACTAGAAAGCCCTGGTGTACAAGCACTGTTCATATGGGTTGTGGTGGGCCTACACAGATGAATAATGTGGTCACAAGGGGTTGTGGTGGGCCTACACAGATGACTAATGCGATAACAAGGGGTTGTGGTGGGCCTACACAGATGAATAATGTGGTAACAAGGGGTTGTGGTGGGCCTACACAGATGAATAATGTGGTAACAAGGGGTTGTGGTGGGCCTACACAGATGAATAATGTGGTCGCAAGGGGTTGTGGTGGGCCTACACAGATGAATAATGTGGTCACAAGGGGTTGTGGTGGGCCTACACAAATGAATAATGTGGTAACAAGGGGTTGAGGTGGGCCTACACAGATGAATAATGTGGTCACAAGGGGTTGTGGTGGGCCTACACAGATGAATAATGTGGTCGCAAGGGGTTGTGGTGGGCCTACACAGATGAATAATGTGGTACAAGGGGTTGTGGTGGGCCTACACAGATGAATGTGGTAACAAGGGGTTGTGGTGGGTCTACACAGATGAATAATGTGGTACAACTTCACAAAAATCAGGTCCAAATCAATATGACAAGGCAATGTGTCAGTCAGTTGGTTTTAGTCAGTTACCCTGTTGCCCATTTTAACATGATGTAGAATGAAGGCATCCCAAATGGCTCCCTATTGCCTATGCAGAATACACATTTAGAGCAGAAGTAGTACTGCAATATAAGGACTAGTGTTAGTGAAGGTCTTTTTCCTTATGCTCTTCTAATAATGAGTAGAAATTATATACAAGTTCGATCCTATTGGTCTAATATAGCAACAGCACTCTGCTGTTCTATTCCAGCACACACACAGATCACCCTCCAACAAGGGTGCTATTCATTAGGGCACAACGTAAAAAAACGTTTTGCAACGCAAACCATTTGTTATTGCACAAGCTTTTAGGTTCCTTCTTGTTTTTCGATCTGTTTCGTGCCTCATGAAGACCACCCTGACGTCGCCTCCTCAACCACTATACACTGAGTGGACAAAACATTAGGAACACCTGAAAGATATGATCCCTTATTGATGTCACTTGTTAAATCCACTTCAAAATCAGTGTAGATGAAGGGGAGGAGACATGTTAAAGAAGGATTTTTAAGCCTTGAGAAATGGATTGTGTATGTGTGTCATTCAGAAGGTGAATGGACAAGACAACAGATTTAAGTGCCTTTTGGTATGGTAGTAGGTGCCAGGCGCACCCGTTTGTGCCAAGAACTGCAACGTTGCTGGGTTTTCCATACTCAACAGTTTCCCGTGTGTATCAATAATGGTCCACCACCCAAAGGACATCCAGCCAACTTGACAACTGTGGGAAGCACTGGAGTCAACATGGGCCAGCATCCCTGTGGAACACTTTCCACACCTTGTAGAGTCCCCATGCCCCAACTAATTGAGGCTGTTCTGAGGGCAAAAGGGGGGTGCAACTCAATATTAGGAAGGTGTTCTTAATGTTTTGTCCACTCAGTGTATAGTGACGCTATACAACACAGCTCTTCATGTCGCCATGTCTTCAACATTTATACAAACAGCACAGCAACCTTTCATAAACGTACAAGTATTGTTGACAATGAGACCGTATATTACAACCGGTCTGTAGTTTATTGTAACTGCAAGTTTAAGTTATCGGCGCAGCATAGAATCCAAACAAGGTCGTTTTTAAAAAAGGTGTAGACTAAAAGGGTGGGTTTCCCGGACACAGATTGAACCGTGTTAGAAATCTGTCAACCATTATGACTTCATCAACGTCACAAGATGCATGATTCACTACAGACGCTATCTCTGAGGAATAAACCCACTTATTGGCTTGTCTTCTTATTTCTGACTGGTTGCATAAATCAATAATCATCAGTGGAAATTTTTTGGTCAATGCCAGCATTGCACATGAAGGTGGAGAGAGGTTGGAGGTGGCACAGTCACACCGATATTAAAGGGTGAAGTGCACTTTAAAAACAACAAAAAAAGTCTGTTAAAAATTCCAAAGTTCAATGATGAGACTGGAGCAGTCCTTCCTTGGGCCTCCCTTCCTCCTACCCCCAGGGGTTATAGGTCAATGATTAGTGGTCAGGGGTTAGAGGTCAGAAGTCAGGGTCAGAGGTCAGGGTGTGGAGGGCTTGTGCAGGATTCCCTGTAGATCGTCAGGTAAAGACAGGATGACAGAGTCGATGTGGGCCTGTAGTTTAGTCAACGTCCCCGGCCTCAGAGGAAGCTGCTCTCTCTCTGCCTGAGTCTAGAACATACAGGAAGAACATGCCGGAAGAACAGGTCAGCAACACACAAAGCATCAAATATACGGAATGACTTCCAAGTTCTTTAAAATACTTTGTGTTCGCTAACATAAATCAAGTTCATTTAGCATACACTGAACATACAAGTGGCCAAAAAGTACATGGACACCCCTTCAAATTAGTGGATTCGGCTATTTCAGCTGACTAGTATATAAAATCCAGCACACAGCCATGCAATCTCCATAGACAAACATTGGCAGTAGAATGACCTTAATGAAGAGCTCAGTGACTTTCAACGTGGCACCGTCATAGGATGCCACCTTTTCAACAAGTCAGTTCGTCAAATTTCTGCCCTGCTAGAGCTGCCCCCGGTCAACTGTAAGTGTTGTTATTGTGAAGTGGAAACGTCTAGGAGCAACAACGGCTCAGCCGTGAAGTGGTAAGCCACACAAGCTCACAGAACGGGACCGCCGAGTGCGTAAAAATCGTCTGTCCTCAGTTGTAACATTCACAACCGAGTTCCAAACTGCCTCTGGAAGCAACGTCAGCACAAGAACGGTTCGTCGGGAGCTTCATGAAATGGGTTTCCATGGCCGAGCAGCTGCACACAAGCTTAAGATCACCATGCGCAATGCCAAGCGTCAGCTGGAGTGGTGTAGAGCTTGCCACCATTAGACTCTGGAGCAGTGGAAACACGTTATCTGGAGTAATGAATCACGCTTCACCATCTGGCAGTCCGACAGACTAATCTGGGTTTGGCGGATGCCAGGAGAACACTACCTGCCCCATAGTGACAACGGTAAGGAGGAATAATGGTCTGGGGTTGTTTTTCATGGTTCGGGCCCCTTAGTTCCAGTAAAGGGAAATCTTAACAGTGCCCGACCTCACAAATGCTCTTATGGCTGAATGTAAGCAAGTCCCCGCAGCAATGTTCCAACATCTAGTGGAAAGCCTTCCCAGAAGAATGGAGGCTGTTATAGCAGCAATGTTCCAACATCTAGTGGAAAGCCTTCCCAGAAGAGTGGAGGCTGTTATAGCAGCAATGTTCCAACATCTAGTGGAAAGCCTTTCCCAGAAGAGTGGAGGCTGTTATAGCAGCAATGTTCCAACATCTAGTGGAAAGCCTTTCCCAGAAGAGTGGAGGCTGTTATAGCAGCAATGTTCCAACATCTAGTGGAAAGCCTTCCCAGAAGAGTGGAGGCTGTTACAGCAGCAATGTTCCAACATCTAGTGGAAAGCCTTTCCCAGAAGAGTGGAGGCTGTTATAGCAGCAATGTTCCAACATCTAGTGGAAAGCCTTCCCAGAAGAGTGGAGGCTGTTACAGCAGCAATGTTCCAACATCTAGTGGAAAGCCTTCCCAGAAGAGTGGAGGCTGTTATAGCAGCAATGTTCCAACATCTAGTGGAAAGCCTTCCCAGAAGAGTGGAGGCTGTTATAGCAGCAATGTTCCAACATCTAGTGGAAAGCCTTCCCAGAAGAGTGGAGGCTGTTATAGCAGCAATGTTCCAACATCTAGTGGAAAGCCTTCCCAGAAGAGTGGAGGCTGTTATAGCAGCAATGTTCCAACATCTAGTGGAAAGCCTTCCCAGAAGAGTGGAGGCTGTTATAGCAGCAATGTTCCAACATCTAGTGGAAAGCCTTCCCAGAAGAGTGGAGGCTGTTATAGCAGCAATGTTCCAACATCTAGTGGAAAGCCTTCCCAGAAGAGTGGAGGCTGTTATAGCAGCAATGTTCCAACATCTAGTGGAAAGCCTTCCCAGAAGAGTGGAGGCTGTTATAGCAGCAATGTTCCAACATCTAGTGGAAAGCCTTCCCAGAAGAGTGGAGGCTGTTACAGCAGCAATGTTCCAACATCTAGTGGAAAGCCTTCCCAGAAGAGTGGAGGCTGTTACAGCAGCAATGTTCCAACATCTAGTGGAAAACCTTCCCAGAAGAGTGGAGGCTGTTACAGCAGCAATGTTCCAACATCTAGTGGAAAGCCTTCCCTGAAGAGTGGAGGCTGTTACAGCAGCAAAGGGGGAACCAACTCCATATTAATACCCATGATTATGGAATGAGATGTTTTGACGAACAGTTGTCCACATACTTTTGGCCATGTAGTGTACAGGAACCCCTACTGTTACGTGTTCTATCACTAACGAGCAGAAGACTGCTCTGAAGTCCATGTCAATCTGTTACAATGAAACAACCTCATACTGACCAGTTTGTCTTTGAGTTTCAGAACGAGGTCCACAGTCTCCACCTCCGTGTGTTGCTGGACTCGCACCTGCAGATCCTACATGAAGAATAGAAATGGAGAGAGAGAGAGGTGAATAGGCTCCGAGCATGATGTGGTCTGGCTGTACAACGGATTGGAAAACGTACTGCAAAATTTAGAAATCATGTGACTAAACTGAGAGTAGCTGCTGCCTTGGCAGGAACTAATGGGGATCTATAATAAACCCCAGGAAGAGTAGCTGCTGCCTTGGCAGGAACTAATGGGGATCCATAATAAACCCCAGGAAGAGTAGCTGCTGTCTTGGCAGGAACTAATGGGGATCCATAATAAACCCCAGGAAGAGTAGCTGCTGTCTTGGCAGGAACTAATGGGGATCCATAATAAACCCCAGGAAGAGTAGCTGCTGCCTTGGCAGGAACTAATGAGGATCCATAATAAACCCCAGGAAGAGTAGCTGCTGCCTTGGCAGGAACTAATGGGGATCCATAATAAACCCCAGGAAGAGTAGCTGCTGCCTTGGCAGGAACTAATGGGGATCCATAATAAACCCCAGGAAGAGTAGCTGCTGCCTTGGCAGGAACTAATGGGGATCCATAATAAACCCCAGGAAGAGTAGCTGCTGCCTTGGCAGGAACTAATGAGGATCCATAATAAACCCCAGGAAGAGTAGCTGCTGTCTTGGCAGGAACTAATGGGGATCCATAATAAACCCCAGGAAGAGTAGCTGCTGCCTTGGCAGGAACTAATGAGGATCCATAATAAACCCCAGGAAGAGTAGCTGCTTCCTTGGCAGGAACTAATGGGGATCCATAATAAACCCCAGGAAGAGTAGCTGCTGCCTTGGCAGGAACTAATGGGGATCCATAATAAACCCCAGGAAGAGTAGCTGCTGCCTTGGCAGGAACTAATGGGGATCCATAATAAATACACCTCCCCACAGACAGCCTCTAGGTGAAGGGCCTCTAGTTTCATCATTACTCACCTCCTCACAGACAGCTTCTAGGTGAAGGGCCTCTAGTTTCTTCATCATCTCTCTCTTGCGATTCCTGAACCAGCCGTCAAAGTTAGGACACCTCAGGAACTGTCTGGATGGGAAAAACATACACCAAGATGAAACAAAACACACCAACAGGCTTTTAGGATGCATAGACCACGTCACATTCACAAAGTCTGCAAACAGGAAATACACAGACTGTCATTATATTACATTATATTATAACAGACTTGTGTTTCCTGGTAAACAGAAAGAAAATAAATAAAGCATGTTGAGTTAAGATTAAGAACACAAACATATATATATATATATAAAAAGAAAAGAAAAATCGGGCTTCTCTTATAGGGATAGGCAATGTCTTTCATTAGATAGCAGAAAACTAATCATCCAGTCGACATTCATCTCAGCTTTAGACTGTGGCGATGTCGTCTACACGAATGCAGCTCCCACTGTATTGAAGTCATTGGACAGAGTTTTTCATAACCCACTACGCTTTATTACGGGTGATAGGTTCAGTACACATCACTGCGTTCTACATCAGAAAGTAGGCTGGCCCTCTCATTAGTCTCAAAGATCAATGCACTATTCTCTCGTTTCGTTTATAAAGAAAGCGATTTTACCAAAACTCCCGCTGTACCTAACATCTTTAATAACTGTTAGATGTCCTGTACAAGTCGCCCCGGTCTCAGGGATAGTCAACACCGGAAACCCCTTCGTCAAGTCGCCCCGGTCTCAGGTATAGTCAACACCGGAAACCCCTTCGTCAAGTCGCCCCGGTCTCAGGTATAGTCAACACCGGAAACCCCTTCGTCAAGTCTCCCCGGTCTCAGGGATAGCCAACACCGGAAACCCCTTCGTCAAGTCGCCCCGGTCTCAGGGATAGCCAACACCGGAAACCCCTTCGTCAAGTCGCCCCGGTCTCAGGGATAGTCAACACCGGAAACCCCTTCGTCAAGTCGCCCCGGTCTCAGGGATAGTCAACACCGGAAACCCCTTCGTCAAGTCGCCCCGGTCTCAGGGATAGTCAACACCGGAAACCCCTTCGTCAAGTCGCCCCGGTCTCAGGGATAGTCAACACCGGAAACCCCTTCGTCAAGTCTCCCCGGTCTCAGGGATAGTCAACACCGGAAACCCCTTCGTCAAGTCGCCCCGGTCTCAGGGATAGTCAACACCGGAAACCCCTTCGTCATGTTTCCCCCGGTCTCAGGGATAGTCAACACCGGAAACCCCTTCATCAAGTCACCCCGGTCTCAGGGATAGTCAACACCAGAAACCCCTTCGTCAAGTCGCCCCGGTCTCAGGGATAGTCAACACCGGAAACCCCTTCGTCAAGTTGCCCCGGTCTCAGGGATAGCCAACACCGGAAACCCCTTCGTCATGTTTCCCCCGGTCTCAGGGATAGTCAACACCAGAAACCCCTTCGTCAAGTCGCCCCGGTCTCAGGGATAGCCAACACCGGAAACCCCTTCGTCATGTTTCCCCCGGTCTCAGGGATAGCCAACACCGGAAACTCCTTGGTCAAGTCGCCCCGGTCTCAGGGATAGCCAACACCGGAAACCCCTTCGTCAAGTCGCCCCGGTCTCAGGGATAGTCAACACCGGAAACCCCTTCGTCAAGTTGCCCCGGTCTCAAGGATAGTCAACACCGGAAACCCCTTCATCAAGTTGCCCCGGTCTCAGAGATAGTCAACACTGGACACTCCTTCGGTCTCCACATAGTTAGGTGAATCAGCTTTATTATTGTGCACCTTATTTATGGAATAATCTCAAAAACTGTTTAACATTGGATGCATCTAGTGAAATTCAGAAAACTGATTGAGGAGCTTATTACTGATGTGTCCGTTTCCTACGGCTGCGGTTGTTTATGTTCGGCATATTTGATGCGTGTTTTTTGTCATTCAGGGATCATCCGTAAAACAGACCTCTCAGTAGGAGTCCCTGGTTAAAAAAGGTTAACGACACGTGGAACCAGGCTATCTGTGTGCGGTGGACGTCAGTACCTGTAGAGTCCCATCCAGTCTCCTTTGAGTGGTGAGGTGAGCTGAGGACCAGCCTTCTCCAGAGTCTTCATAAAGTCCTCCTGGAGGAAGGGCCTCAGCTGGGGAGGACTCTTCCAAGGAGAGATGTTCTTCTGTAGAGGCATCAGACTGGCCACATAGCGCTCCTGTGAGATGGAGAATGGAAGACTTGTGTGTTACTGTAGTTTTCATAAAGCCCTCCTTCACAACAACTGTTTAAGTTCTCAGCACAGTGGTGTATATTCGGTTTTAGATAGAACATCGCGGCTCGCCCGCCTGCGGGGAAAACAACCTGTGGTTAACCCGAGGTTATCCCATTGACTGACAGTAAAAACGTCACCTTTTTCAAAACGCAATTGTCTTGTTGTCTGCTTGTTTTAGTCAATAACAAAACTACATTCAAGAAATGTACAGGTCTAAAGAGGACTTTACAACACGGCCTGCGTTCTCACTACTTAGAAACGCGTCATAATGTAGGGCTTCCCTCAACCGTCTTGTCATGACGGCGCTAGCAGCCAGTGTGTGAGTGTTAGCTAGCTACTGACGGGAACATTAAGCTAGCCAAGACCAACAACACAAACAGACTGACTAGACAGCTACATGTAG
Source organism: Salvelinus alpinus (assembly GCF_045679555.1). Classification (NCBI taxonomy): domain Eukaryota; kingdom Metazoa; phylum Chordata; class Actinopteri; order Salmoniformes; family Salmonidae; genus Salvelinus; species Salvelinus alpinus. The sequence goes on from NC_092097.1 coordinate 60,799,486, forward strand.
TGAGTGAAGTTACAAATGGAATATATTAAACAACATGTCTTAACTGTGATCAAGAAATGTGACTGTTCCTGGTGCAAAAACAATGTCCTATCACGAAGCTTGAGTAAATGACATTACTGAGCTGTTCCTGAATGTACTACGTCAGGACATGGATTCTATCCTAGTCCATGTGGGTTTTAATGACATTACTAAGCTGTTCCTAAATGTACTACGTCAGGACATTGATTCTATCCTAGTCCGTGTGGGTTTTAATGACATTACTAAGCTGTTCCTGAATGTACTACGTCAGGACATGGATTCTATCCTAGTTCATGTGGGTTTTAATGACATTACTAAGCTGCTCCTGAATGTACTACGTCAGGACATGTGGGTTTTAATGACATTATGAAGGGCAGCTCTTTTAAAGAGCTGATTGACACTAGTAAAAGACCCATCATATCTGTCCCTGTGCCCTCTCTGAATCGTGGCATTGAACGCTTTAGCAGGATTCTCTCTCTTCACAACTGTCTATGTGATTATTGCAGCTCAATGGGTGTAACTTTTGACGACAATGTCAACACCTTTAGGAAACAAATAAACTTTGATTTGATTTTGAGATAATACATTTGATGATACAGCGGTAGCAATACAAGTTTATAACTTTTTCAGAAAAGACAGAAATGCCAATGGTGGAGGTGCTGCGGTCTATATTCAGAACCACATTCCTGTAAAGCTTAGAGAGGATCTCATGTTAAATACTGTTGAAGTAATATGGCTACAGGTTCATCTGCCTCACCTAAAGCCCATTCTGGTGGGAAGCTGCTATACACCACCAAGTGCTAACAGTTAGTATCTGGATAACGTGTGTTAAATGCTTAATAATGTATGTGATATCAACAGAGAGGTATATTTTCTGGGTGATTTAAATATTGACTGGCTTTCATCAAGCTGCCCTCTCAAGACAAAGCCTGAATCTGTAACCAGTGCCTGCAACCTGGTTCAGATTATCAGTCAACCTACCAGGGTAGTTACAAACACTACAGGAATGAAATCATCAACATGTATTGATCACATCTTTACTAATGCTACAGAAATGTGATTTAAAGTAGTACTCCAGCATCCATCAGTATGTATGCTGATGACACAATAGTAATAGGCCTGATCATCGATAACGATGAGACAACCTATAGGGCGGTGGTCCAGAGACCTGGCCGGGTGGTGCCTGAATAATAGCCTCGCTCATAACGTAGGTCATGACAATAGGAGATGATTGTGGACTACAGGTAAAGGATGATCGAGTATGCCCCCATTCGCATCGATAGGGCTACAATAGAGTATGTTGCTGAGCTTCTAGTTCCGTGGTGTACATGTCAGGAGCAAACCAGAATGATCTGAACACATTGACGACATTTATGAAGAGGGTATGACAAAATCTTTTCCCCTCATGTTATTGAATAGATTGGCATAAATCCTCAGATCCTCAAGAATTTCTACAGCTGCAACTAGAGAGCATCCTACTGGTTAAATCCCCGCCTGGTATTGCAACTGCACTGCCTCCGAATTGCAAAGCATTGTAGTGGGTAGTGAGTACGGCCAAGTACATCACCGAGGCCAAGCTTCCTACCATCCAGGACCTCTATACCAGGCGGTGTCAGAGGAAGGCCCTAAAAATTGTCAAAAGACCCCAAACATAGACTGTTCTCTCTGCTACTGCATGACAAGCAACTTGAGAAATCATGTGACTAAACTGAATAAAAAGAACAAGAAACTACACTATGAAACCAAGATAAATGACAAAGAATTATAGTAAAAAGATTTGGAGCACCTTCAATGAAATATTGGACAAAAAAAGCAAACTCCGGTCCATCATTCATTGAATCAGATGGCTTATTCATTACAAAAACGACTGATATCGCCAACTACTTTTTATTGGAAAGATTAGCAAACTTGGACATGACAGCAACAAACGCTGACACTTCACATCCAAGTATATCTGACCAAATTATGAAACACAAGCATTGTAATTTTGGTAAAGTCAGCGTGGAAGAGGTGAAAAAATTGTTGTCTATCAACAATGACAAGACACTGGGGTCTGACAACTTGGATGGGAAATTACTGAGGATTATAGCGGACGATATTGTGACTCCTATTTGCCATATCTTCAATTTAAGCCTACTAGAAATTGTGTGCCCTCAGGCCTTGAGGGAAGCTAAAGTCATTTCGCTACCTAAGAATAGTAAAGCCCCCTTTACTGGCTCAAATAGCCGACCAATCAGCCTGTTAACAACACTTAGTAAACTTCTGGGGGAAAAATGGTGTTTGACCGGATACAATGCTATTTTACAGTAAATAGATTAACACCAGACTTTCAGCACACTTATAGGGAAGGGCATTCAACAAGCACAGAACTTACACAAATTACTGATGAGACTCCTGAACAGCTAATCAAATGGCTACCCAGACTATTTGCATTGCACCCCCCCCTTCTTCGCTGCTGCTACTCTGCTGCTGTCACTTATCTCTACCTCGCATACCCCCCGGTGCCCCCGCATATTAACTCATACCGGTACCCCCTGTATATAGCCTCCACATTGTACCGATACCACCTGTATATAGCCTCCACATTGTACCGATACCCCCTGTATATAGCCTCCACATTGTACCGGTACCCCCTGTATATAGCCTCCACATTGTACCGGTACCCCCTGTATATAGCCTCCACATTGTACCGATACCCCCTGTATATAGCCTCCACATTGACTCTGTACCGGTACCCCCTGTATATAGCCTCCACATTGACTCTGTACCGGTACCCCCTGTATATAGCCTCCACATTGACTCTGTACCGGTACCCCCTGTATATAGCCTCCACATTGACTCTGTATCGGTACCCCCTGTATATAGCCTCCACATCAAATAATTTTTTTTTGTCACTACTTATATTCATGAGAGGTATTGACATGTTGAATGCACCGAGCTCTCTGTTTGGACTACTGGCACACAGCTCAGACACCCATACATACCCCACAAGACATGCCACCAGAGGTCTCTTCACAGTCCCCAAGACCAGAACAGACTATGGGAGGAGCACAGTACTACATAGAGCCATGACTAGATGGAACTCTATTTTATATCAGGTAATGGATTCAAGCAATAGAATCAGGTTTTTTAAAAACATTTTAAAAAATTAAATTAAAAAACACCTTATGGAACAGCGGGGACTGTTAAACAAACATAGGCACAGACACACAATACACATGGATTTAGTACTGTAGATATGTGGTAGTGGTGGATTAGGGGCTGAGGACACACAGTGTGTTGTGAATGTATTGTACGGTTTTTAAAATTCTAAGGTTCCCAGGTTCTAAGGTTCCCAGGTTCTAAGGTTCTCACCAGTGGAATGATGAAGCTCTGCGTCAGCTCCAGGAAGTACCGTCGCAGGATGGCATTCTGTGCCGCCGAGGGACGTTTCTGTTGGACACCCTGAGGGAAGGACACAATAAAAACATCAGTTTACACAGCAGGCATAGTCAGTCCCAAATGGCTCGCTACTGCCAATACACCCCCCATTACTTTCTGTAGTTCCCTAGTTCCCCCCATTACTTTCTTTAGTTCCCCCCCATTACTTTCTGTAGTTCCCCCGCTTACCTTCTGTAGTTGTTTAATGATATCCTCATCTTTGTTGAGGAAGGGCTTGTACGCACTGTAGACACCTGCCATGGAACACACAAAGTAGTTTCACACAGTGAAGGGCCAATGCTGATCTGAAAACACTAGTTACACAGTGAAGGGGCAATGCTGATCTGAAAACACTAGTTACACAGTGAAGGGCCAATGCTGATCTGAAAACACTAGTTACACACAGTGAAGGGGCAATGCTGATCTGAAAACACTAGTTACACACAGTGAAGGGGCAATGCTGATCTGAAAACACTAGTTTCACAGTGAAGGGGCAATGCTGATCTGAAAACACTAGTTACACACAGTGAAGGGGCAATGCTGATCTGAAAACACTAGTTACACACAGTGAAGGGCAATGCTGATCTGAAAACACTAGTTACACAGTGAAGGGGCAACGCTGATCTGAAAACACTAGTTACACAGTGAAGGGGCAATGCTGATCTGAAAACACTAGTTTCACAGTGAAGGGGCAATGCTGATCTGAAAACACTAGTTACACACAGTGAAGGGCAATGCTGATATGAAAACACTAGTTACACACAGTGAAGGGCAATGCTGATATGAAAACACTAGTTACACACAGTGAAGGGCAATGCTGATCTGAAAACACTAGTTTCACACAGTGAAGGGCAATGCTGATCTGAAAACACTAGTTACACAGTGAAGGGGCAACGCTGATCTGAAAACACTAGTTACACACAGTGAAGGGGCAACGCTGATATGAAAACACTAGTTACACACAGTGAAGGGCAACGCTGATATGAAAACACTAGTTACACAGTGAAGGGGCAATGCTGATCTGAAAACACTAGTTACACAGTGAAGGGGCAATGCTGATCTGAAAACACTAGTTACACAGTGAAGGGGCAATGCTGATCTGAAAACACTAGTTACACACAGTGAAGGGCAATGCTGATCTGAAAACACTAGTTACACACAGTGAAGGGCAATGCTGATCTGAAAACACTAGTTTCACAGTGAAGGGGCAATGCTGATCTGAAAACACTAGTTACACACAGTGAAGGGCAATGCTGATCTGAAAACACTAGTTACACACAGTGAAGGGCAATGCTGATCTGAAAACACTAGTTTCACAGTGAAGGGGCAATGCTGATCTGAAAACACTAGTTACACACAGTGAAGGGCAATGCTGATCTGAAAACACTAGTTACACACAGTGAAGGGCAATGCTGATATGAAAACACTAGTTACACACAGTGAAGGGCAATGCTGATCTGAAAACACTAGTTTCACACAGTGAAGGGCAATGCTGATCTGAAAACACTAGTTTCACACAGTGAAGGGGCAATGCTGATCTGAAAACACTAGTTACACAGTGAAGGGGCAACGCTGATCTGAAAACACTAGTTACACACAGTGAAGGGGCAACGCTGATCTGAAAACACTAGTTACACACAGTGAAGGGCAATGCTGATCTGAAAACACTAGTTACACACAGTGAAGGGCAACGCTGATCTGAAAACACTAGTTACACACAGTGAAGGGGCAACGCTGATCTGAAAACACTAGTTACACACAGTGAAGGGCAACGCTGATCTGAAAACACTAGTTTCACACAGTGAAGGGCCAATGCTGATCTGAAAACACTAGTTTCACACAGTGAAGGGCCAACGCTGATCTGAAAACACTAGTTCCACACAGTGAAGGGGCAACGCTGATCTGAAAACACTAGTTTCACACAGTGAAGGGGCAACGCTGATATGAAAACACTAGTTACACAGTGAAGGGCCAACGCTGATCTGAAAACACTAGTTACACAGTGAAGGGGCAACGCTGATCTGAAAACACTAGTTTCACACAGTGAAGGGGCAACGCTGATCTGAAAACACTAGTTACACACAGTGAAGGGGCAATGCTGATCTGAAAACACTAGTTTCACACAGTGAAGGGGCAATGCTGATATGAAAACACTAGTTACACACAGTGAAGGGGCAACGCTGATCTGAAAACACTAGTTACACACAGTGAAGGGGCAACGCTGATCTGAAAACACTAGTTACACACAGTGAAGGGCCAACGCTGATCTGAAAACACTAGTTACACACAGTGAAGGGGCAACGCTGATATGAAAACACTAGTTACACACAGTGAAGGGGCAACGCTGATCTGAAAACACTAGTTACACACAGTGAAGGGGCAATGCTGATCTGAAAACACTAGTTTCACAGTGAAGGGCCAGTGTCGGTCCTGGAAGTTTAAGGGAAGACGATTCTTTTTTTGTGTGTGTGCATGGCCTTATTTCTATTACAGTATATTGGATGACTGTCATTCATAATCCGTTCACCGAGTTCAATGTAACATCGACATGTTAAGGCTACTAAAATGTTTCCTATACTCATGAGGTTGCTACAACATAGCAATGGAATTAAAGTTCATAAAGTAGGTGCACAAGTCGGAACACAAGTCGGTGTAATCAAGGTGACAGACAATACCGCTTTGCACAGTCTTTATCTACGGTGTAATCATTAGTCCAAACCAGAGTTTCTATTGGACAAATTCAGCTAGGTTTATCCCCGTTTCGTTCCGTTTAAGAAACACTAACAGAAATCAGTGGAATGAATACACCCCTGGTCACCCACACAGTTCACTTTCATAGCAGCCACATACAAACAGCATGATCACTTTGCGCGTTGTATAATTCCTTCTCACATCTATGTGCTCTCCTCCTCTCTTCTTCGCTTGTGGACTTCAGTATATAGCTCCCTCTCTGCTGCCTCCCCATTTTTGAAAGAATGTATTTGTTCAAAAATTGTCTTTAAGTCAACTACTCAGCACATTTTACACACTGCAGTGCTAGCTAGCTGTAGCTTACGGTTTCAGTACTAGATAAATTATCTGATCCTTTGATTGGGCGGCCAACGTGTCAGTTAATGCTGCAAGAGCTCTGATAGGTTGGAGGACGTCCTCTGGAAGTTGTCATAATTACTGTGTAAGTCTATGGAAGAGGGTGAGAACCATGAGCCTCCTAGGTTTTGTATTGAAGTCAATGTACCCAGAGGAGGACGGAAGCTAGCTGTCCTCCGGCTACACCATTGCTACCATACAGAGTGCTGTTGAGACAACTGTAGACCTTCATTGCAAAACAGTGTGTTACTAAATGATTGTGACGTGACAACATGTTACATAAATATATAAAAAGGATAACTTTAACGTTATACTATTTTTATGAAATTCACTGAGTAAGTGGATCCTCCCCTTTCCCCTCTGAGGAGCCTCCATTGGTGAAGGGGGAATGTGGATATTAAAACTCGAGCAGCCATCCATTCCAGTCATGTGTAGGGTTGTAAAAACACCAGCAGCCATCCATTCCAGTCATGTGTAGGTTTGTAAAACTCCAGAAACGTTCACAAAATGTAAAAGTTTTTCAGAAATCCCAGAAACAAGAATTTTTGGAATCATCCTTCCTGGAATTCCTCAACCAGGATTTTTTTTTTAAACAACCAAAAAAACCAGGGAATTTTGCAACCCTCGTTGTGAGAGTAAAGCCTCCGGTCAATCACCTGGTTTAGAGTCCAGGGTCTTCAGGTTCTTCAGCTTCTTGACCTTCATCTGCTTGACTGTCTCTCCAGCCTGCTTCATGTCTCCAATACGGATGATGTGAGGCCAGTGTTGGAGGGTCTTCGCAAAGAACGGGTTGGTCACGCCAAGAATCACAGACGGCCTGAGAGACAGACATAGACAGGCACATAGACACGTGTTAATAAATCATAGCTAGCATGTCCATACTCCATAGCTAGACAAATCAAATGTGAAGTATAAAGAGATTGGTATTCCTCCTGTTACTCACAGGTCCTGTGTAGATAACTAGCTTGAGAGTAGAGATCAGACCGGTATACTACAATGCAGGATCAAGGAGTTATCTATCCAACTTATCTAAAGACTTGGGAAAATATTTAAAAAACTCTGCAAAAAAAAGAGACATCCGTTTTTCAGGACACTCTTTCAAAGAATTCGTAAAACTCCAAATAACTTCACAGATCTTCATTGTAAAGGGTTTAAACACCGTTTAAACACTGTGAAACAGTCGTTAAGACACTAACAGGTTCCGAACATCACACCCGCGGGACAGGTACAGGATGGCAACAACAACTGCACGAGTTACACCAGGAACGCACAATCCCTCCATCAGTGCTCAGACTCTCAGCCTATTGCGTACAGAGGCTGAACTGAGGACTTATAAGCCTGTTGTAAGACAGGTCCTCACCAGACATCACCGGCAACAACGTCGCTTATGGGCACAAACCCACCGTCGCTGGACCAGACCGGACTGGCAAAAAGTGCTCTTCACTGACGAGTCGCAGTTTTGTCTCACCGGGGGTGATGGTCGGATTCACGTTTATCGTTTAAGGAATGAGCGTTACACCGAGGCCTGTCCTCTGGAGCGGGATCGATTTGGAGGTGGAGGGTCCGTCATGGTCTGGGGCGGTGTGTCCCAGCATCCTCGGACTGAGCTTGTTGTCATTGCAGGCAATCTCAACGCTGTGCGTTACAGGGAAGACATCCTCCTCCCTCATGTGGTACCCTTCCTGCAGGCTCATCCTGATATGACCCTCCAGCATGACAATGCCATCAGCCATACTGCTCGTTCTGTGCGTGATTTCCTGCAAGGCAGGAATGTCAGTGTTCTGCCATGGCCAGCGAAGAGCCCGGATCCCAATCCCATTGAGCACGTCTGGGAACTGTTGGATCGGAGGGTGAGGGCTAGGACCATTCCCCCCAGAAATGACCGGGAACTTGCAGGTGCCTTGGTGGAAGAGTGGGGTAACATCTCACAGCAAGAACTGGCAAATCTGGTGCAGTCCATGAGGAGGAGATGCACTGCAGTACTTAATGCAGCTGGTGGCCACACCAGATACTGACTGTTACTTTTGATTTTTACCCCCTCTTTGTTCAGGGACACATTCCATTTCTGTTAGTCACATGTCAGTGGAACTTGTTCAGTTTATGTCTCAGTTGTTGAATCTTGTAATGTTCATACAAATATTTACACATGTTAAGTTTGCTGAAAATAAACGCAGTTGACAGTGAGAGGACGTTTCTTTTTTTGCTGAGTTTATATATATATATTTTTAAGATAATCTTGAAATGGGTATGCTCTAATTGATTCAACAAACAAAACACATCTAAGTGTAGCTTTTTTTAATGAATAAGCAAATCCATAGTTATTTCTGCTTTGTAGTATACCCCTCAGCTGAGAGTACAAGGTGTTTTCAGTTGTGCCAGTTACTCACGGGGTCCGTGTCCTGGTGGTGTACTCTTACTATACTATAGTGTTACTCACGGGGCCTGTGTCCTGGTGGTGTACTCTTTAAACTCGCTGTCGTGGATGGTGAAGTACGGTCTGAAGTCACTGCAGTAGCGCAGTGGAGAGATGCAGCTGTGTACACACACACACACTAATTAGTGATTGAACTCCAGACACACAGATAATCTGGTAGCTACTGGCGCAGACCGCAGGTAGCTACTGGCGCAGACCGCAGGTAGCTACTGGCGCAGACCGCAGGTAGCTACCGGCGCAGACCGCAGGTAGCTACCGGCGCAGACCGCAGGTAGCTACCGGCGCAGACCGCTGGTAGCTACCGGCGCAGACCGCAGGTAGCTACCGGCGCAGACCGCAGGTAGCTACCGGCGCAGACCGCAGGTAGCTACCGGCGCAGACCGCTGGTAGCTACCGGCGCAGACCGCAGGTAGCTACCGGCGCAGACCGCAGGTAGCTACCGGCGCAGACCGCAGGTAGCTACCGGCGCAGACCGCTGGTAGCTACCGGCGCAGAACGCTGGTAGCTACTGGCGCAGGTAGCTACCGGCGCAGACCGCAGGTAGCTACCGGCGCAGACCGCAGGTAGCTACCGGCGCAGAACGCTGGTAGCTACTGGCGCAGGTAGCTACTGGCGCAGACCGCAGGTAGCTACTGGCGCAGACCGCTGGCGCAGCTACTGGCGCAGATATCTGGCGCAGACCCTGAACTGAGCAGCTCTAGCCCGAAAACCACACAGATGTCGCTGAGTTACAGCAGTTCTGCATGGAAGAGAGGGACAAAATTCCTCCACAGCGATGTGAGAGACTGATCACCAACAACAGGAAACGTTTGGTTGGAGTCATTGCAGCTAAAGATGGCACAACCAGTTAGTGAGTATAAGGGGGGAAATACTTATTGTGTTGCATAACTTTGTTAAATTAATTAAATAATTGTCCAAATGTTGAGTTATTTGTTCACTCAGGTACCCTTTATCTAATATCAGGTTTTGATTGAAGATAAAAACATTTAGTGTCAAAATATGCAAAAAGAGACAATTGTAAAGGGGGAACATACTTTTTCAAGGCACTGTATTTTACTTTATAGCTGTGTACTTTTTCAAAAATAAAAACAAAATGGTATGTTAATCTTTCTAGCCACACCCTCCTTGTCTCACCTGACCAATGCCAGAACAGTATCGGAGGATTCTGCCGGTGATGGTGCCATGACAACCAGAGCCTCACCTAGCAACACCAGCTCCCATAACATCTGAATGTGGAAGAAGACTGGGTGGAAACACCTGTAGAAAAGAAGAGACGGAACTGTATCTGCTCTCCACTTCCTCCTGGGTGGATTCTCTACACAGAAACCCCATGTTACCATGGCAACCACTCCGTGTGTCAACAACATAAAGCAGCTCAGTGTCCTCCTGGCTGGAGTCAACCTGCACTCCCACTCCCTACCAACAGGTGGCACCAGGGAGCTGGGGAGGTTATACAACAACCCATCAATAGTCCAACACCCTATTCCCTATATAGTGCACTACTTTTGCAGACCCTGGTCATATGTAGTGCACGATATAGGGAATAGTGTGCCATTTGTGATTGAACAACCACTACTAACATGTACTCACGTGAACAAGTCTACCTCGTGGACCGTGGGGAGGACTATGGACACCAGGTTGTCATTCTGTAACAAAAACAGGCATCAGGTATAATTAGGGTCACAGGGTTTTGGACAGACTACCAGCAGCGTATCAGAATGACATGGTAGGAGTGTGAAATGGCTATTCTCTATATGGTGCACTGGTAAAACGTAGTTCACTGTAGGGAACAGGGAGCCATTTTGTAGTGTTGTTTGTAGCAGGGTGATTCTCATCCTCACCTGTGTTGACTGAACCAGCTGAGAGGTTCCTGGCTTGTCGTAACATGTTGGGATCCGAACCTAGAAAAAACAGAAATATTATTGATTAAGTTGCTTAACACTAGAATCATTACTGTAAAATATAAGTACTTTGTGACCACTGTTGGTGTAAAAATAATTATTAAAAAATATATATATTTGATTGATTGGTAATCGTAGAAAAGGCCTATATTAATATTTAGCTGTACTGCACCCATTATAGAGGGTTAGTATTTTCCCTGGGTTAGACATACCTTCCTAACTGCACCCATTATAGAGAGGGTTAGTATTTTCCCTGGGTTAGACATACCTTCATTACTGTACCCATTACAGGGAGGACCAATATTTTGCCTGGATGAGGAGTGGGCCAGCGGTCGATGTCGTTGCAGGCTGTCACACACAGAAACGAGCCACATGAAGACACACAGACGGACTACAGGGTTCACCGGGCCAATAATAGTTGTTACGACTGAACACCATTAATATAACAGGTAAAGAGACAGATCAGACAACACTTTATAAAAAGGGACCACAGACTAGACCCTCTACTAAAAATCAGCCAATAGTAGTCCCCTCCCGGTTTCAACTGACGTTTCCCCCATTGGAACAGGATGAAATTAGGAGACCCACCAGCCTCCAGACATGGCTCCTGCTTCTCAAAGTACTCTGGAGCGATGAGCTTCAGCAGGGAGTGGAAGAACATGACGTAGGGTAACTTGCTGATAAGGACCAGGGACTGGAAAACACACACACACACACACACACACACACACACACACACACACACACACACACACACACACACACACACACACACACACACACACACACACACACACACACACACACACACACACACACACACACACACACACACACACACACGAACAGTTAAAAATCATACTGCAATAAGATCAGGAAGTTTTAGAAAAACTAAAAATATCGCATGAATAAAAACTGTTAAAATGTAGTCTGATATCTGGTGGTGAACTGTGTTAAAATGTAGTCTGATATCTGGTGGCGAACCGTGTTAAAATGTAGTCTGATATCTGGTGGCGAACCGTGTTACAATGTAGTCTGATATCTGGTGGCGAACCGTGTTAAAATGTAGTCTGATATCTGGTGGCGAACCGTGTTACAATGTAGTCTGATATCTGGTGGCGAACCGTGTTAAAATGTAGTCTGATATCTGGTGGCGAACCGTGTTAAAATGTAGTCTGATATCTGGTGGCGAACCGTGTTAAAATGTAGTCTGATATCTGGTGGCGAACCGTGTTAAAATGTAGTCTGATATCTGGTGGTGAACCGTGTTAAAATGTAGTCTGATATCTGGTGGTGAACTGTGTTAAAATGTAGTCTGATATCTGGTGGTGAACTGTGTTAAAATGTAGTCTGATATCTGGTGGTGAACTGTGTTAAAATGTAGTCTGATATCTGGTGGTGAACTGTGTTAAAATGTAGTCTGATATCTGGTGCTGAACTGTGTTAAAATGTAGTCTGATATCTGGTGGTGAACTGTGTTAAAATGTAGTCTGATACCTGGTGGTGAACTGTGTTAAAATGTAGTCTGATATCTGGTGGTGAACTGTGTTAAAATGTAGTCTGATATCTGGTGGTGAACTGTGTTAAAATGTAGTCTGATATCTGGTGGTGAACTGTGTTAACTCACTTTCTGAAAGTAGCCCCTCTTGAGTGACTTGTCCCGGACTTGTCTGAAGTAGACGTAACCATAGTAATGGCCTTGGTCCCTCTACACACACACACAAACTCACATTTAGTATGGACACACACGTACAATAAAACACACAGACACACTATATTTCATTAGTCATTGATGTAAGCCTAAACACTGCATGGTTGGAAGTGAACATTTGACAAGTGAATTGAGGCAGTGGATAATACTGACATCATACCAGCTCCTTCTCTATAGGACAGGTTATATACTGACACCATACCAGATCCTTCTCTATAGGACAGGTTATATACTGACATCATACCAGCTCCTTCTCTATAGGACAGGTTATATACTGACACCATACCAGCTCCTTCTCTATAGGACAGGTTATATACTGACATCATACCAGCTCCTTCTCTATAGGACAGGTTATATACTGACACCATACCAGCTCCTTCTCTATAGGACAGGTTATATACTGACACCATACCAGCTCCTTCTCTATAGGACAGGTTATATACTGACACCATACCAGATCCTTCTCTATAGGACAGGTTATATACTGACACCATACCAGCTCCTTCTCTATAGGACAGGTTATATACTGACACCATACCAGCTCCTTCTCTATAGGACAGGTTATATACTGACACCATACCAGATCCTTCTCTATAGGACAGGTTATATACTGACACCATACCAGCTCCTTCTCTATAGGACAGGTTATATACTGACACCATACCAGATCCTTCTCTATAGGACAGGTTATATACTGACACCATACCAGCTCCTTCTCTATAGGACAGGTTATATACTGACACCACACCAGCTCCTTCTCTATAGGACAGGTTAGATACTGACACCCAGACATCATACCAGCTCCTTCTCTAGAGGACAGGTTATATACTGACACCATACCAGCTCCTTCTCTATAGGACAGGTTATATACTGACACCATACCAGCTCCTTCTCTATAGGACAGGTTACATAGTGACACCATACCAGATCCTTCTCTATAGGACAGGTTATATACTGACACCATACCAGCTCCTTCTCTATAGGACAGGTTACATAGTGACACCATACCAGATCCTTCTCTATAGGACAGGTTATATACTGACATCATACCAGATCCTTCTCTATAGGACAGGTTACATAGTGACACCACACCAGATCCTTCTCTATAGGACAGGTTATATACTGACACCATACCAGCTCCTTCTCTATAGGACAGGTTACATAGTGACACCATACCAGATCCTTCTCTATAGGACAGGTTATATACTGACATCATACCAGCTCCTTCTCTATAGGACAGGTTACATAGTGACACCATACCAGATCCTTCTCTATAGGACAGGTTATATACTGACATCATACCAGATCCTTCTCTATAGGACAGGTTACATAGTGACACCACACCAGATCCTTCTCTATAGGACAGGTTATATACTGACATCATACCAGATCCTTCTCTATAGGACAGGTTACATAGTGACACCATACCAGATCCTTCTCTATAGGACAGGTTACACTCCCAAGGAATATTGTTTTGTTTTCCAACTTCAGTATTTTCCAGTGTGTGACCAGAGCTGGCAGTCAGAGTGCAGTAGGAAGCCATGGATGGCCGGCTGGTGGCTGGCTGAGGCGTGTACTGGCTGGCTGAGGCGTGTACTGGCTGGCTGAGGCGTGTACTGGCTGGCTGAGGCGTGTACTGGCTGGCTGAGGCGTGTACTGGCTGGCTGAGGTGTGTAGTGGCTGGTTGGTGACTGACTGAGGTGTGTAGTGGCTGGTTGGTGACTGACTGAGGTGTGTAGTGGCTGGTTGGTGACTGACTGAGGTGTGTAGTGGCTGGTTGGTGACTGACTGAGGTGTGTAGTGGCTGGTTGGTGACTGACTGAGGTGTGTACTGGCTGGTTGGTGACTGACTGAGGTGTGTACTGGCTGGTTGGTGACTGACTGAGGTGTGTACTGGCTGGTTGGTGACTGACTGAGGTGTGTACTGGCTGGTTGGTGACTGACTGAGGTGTGTACTGGCATGGGGAAAGTGTTGGCTGAGACTGTACGGCTCTCAGAGGATCTTATCTCTCAGGTGTGAGTCAATGTTTACCTGTAGAGTCATGAGGAGTTTCCCCTTAGTGGACATAAATACCATTCTAACATAACTAAACCCCATATCCATTCTAACATAACTAAACCCCATATCCATTCTAACATAACTAAACCCCATATCCATTCTAACATAACTAGCCCCATATCCATTCTAACATAACTAAACCCCATATCCATTCTAACCCAGCTGGCCCCATATCCATTCTAACATAACTAGCCCCATATCCATTCTAACCCAGCTAGCCCTATTCAGCATGGTCCTCAGAGTTTGATAGAGCAAAAATATTTACACATAACCCTCCCTTTGTACTGTCAAATAAATTGCAGACCCCCCCCCCCCCCAATAGAATTAACTCAAAACAATGTTTACGACCACAATTAACTGTAGTGACCCCGCGTTGAAGCCCGCCCGCCCAAAACAGCCAGAAAGACAGAGACATGTAGAGTCCCTGAACCCATTTTTACCTTGAGGCAGACTGGGGCGTCACGATCAAACTGGTCCAGAAAACATCCCAGAGAAGACTTCCTGCCTGAGGCCTGGCGGAAACGGAAGCAGAACTGTGTGTCCCCTAGACAACCTGCCAAACAGGAAGAGGAAACACATGTATTTATCGTCTTCCTCCATGCTCCAGCTCTTTCCTCTAGGATGGATGGAATTCCAACACTGACATGGGGAAGGGGACAGGGGAGGATTGTTGTGATATCAAAACAACGATCTGAGATGGAGGTTTTTAAAACCGTTAAAGCAGTGTTTTATCATACAAAGAAGCTGTTTCACTCAAATGTTCCTGAATAGCTATAAGAATCTAGCCTGGGTGCCAGTCTGTTTGTGCCGTCCGACCAAATCCTTACGGTATTATCATGCTTTTGACAATGACGGCAACAGAGTTGGCAAGAACACAAAACAGATCTGGGACCAGGCTAATAAAAATGTTCATACAGGGGCCAAATAAGACAAAAGTCTAACAAGGCATTCGGTGAAGACATTTGAAATGGGTAAACGTTAACGTAACAGGTCAAGTAGACAGACATTCCAGCAGGCAGCCAGAAGAGAAGTGATGTAATTAAGGTTCGATTCCCCCTCAGGTACTGCCCAGTGAAAACACCGGTGCTACATTCCAGAGCAAAGCCTGTGTCTGTCTGCACACCACATGGGGACAGGAGGTTTTCCCAGGCGCCCAGTGCAGCAGAGCCAAGCCTGTGTCTATCTGCACACCACATGGGGACAGGAGGTTTTCCCAGGCGCCCAGTGCAGCAGAGCCAAGCCTGTGTCTATCTGCACACCACATGGGGACAGGAGGTTTTCCCAGGCGCCCAGTGCAGCAGAGCCAAGCCTGTGTCTATCTGCACACCACATGGGGACAGGTTTTCCCAGGCGCCCAGTGCAGCAGAGCCAAGCCTGTGTCTATCTGCACACCACATGGGGACAGGAGGTTTTCCCAGGCGCCCAGTGCAGCAGAGCCAAGCCTGTGTCTATCTGCACACCACATGGGGACAGGAGGTTTTCCCAGGCGCCCAGTGCAGCAGAGCCAAGCCTGTGTCTATCTGCACACCACATGGGGACAGGAGGTTTTCCCAGGCGCCCAGTGCAGCAGAGCCAAGCCTGTGTCTATCTGCACACCACATGGGGACAGGAGGTTTTCCCAGGCGCCCAGTGCAGCAGAGCCAAGCCTGTGTCTATCTGCACACCACATGGGGACAGGAGGTTTTCCCAGGCGCCCAGTGCAGCAGAGCCAAGCCTGTGTCTATCTGCACACCACATGGGGACAGGAGGTTTTCCCAGGCGCCCAGTGCAGCAGAGCCAAGCCTGTGTCTATCTGCACACCACAATGGGGACAGGAGGTTTTCCCAGGCGCCCAGTGCAGCAGAGCCAAGCCTGTGTCTATCTGCACACCACATGGGGACAGGAGGTTTTCCCAGGCGCCCAGTGCAGCAGAGCCAAGCCTGTGTCTATCTGCACACCACATGGGGACAGGAGGTTTTCCCAGGCGCCCAGTGCAGCAGAGCCAAGCCTGTGTCTATCTGCACACCACATGGGGACAGGAGGTTTTCCCAGGCGCCCAGTGCAGCAGAGCCAAGCCTGTGTCTATCTGCACACCACATGGGGACAGGAGGTTTTCCCAGGCGCCCAGTGCAGCAGAGCCAAGCCTGTGTCTATCTGCACACCACATGGGGACAGGAGGTTTTCCCAGGCGCCCAGTACAGCAGAGCTCCATTCTCTCCAACGTGTAGACGTAGGAGTACTTCAAAGGGGTTGGAATACACAGAGTCAGATTTCAGTTGAACCTCGTGTTGATTAAATACACCGAGTCAGATATCAGTTGAACCTAGTGTTGATTAAATACAGTGAGTCAGATTTCAGTTGAACCCTAGTGGTGATTAAACACAGTGCTGTTAATATCTTCCGTAGTTTCTCCTCTGAGGCAGGTAAACAAGTGGGCTGAGTTCCAGTCACTCCTTGAGAACAATGTGTGTAATTCCGGCCTATGCTTTATGTGCTGAACCCAGTCACTGCTCACCTCCATCGTAAATCGTGGAGTTTAAATCGGCTAAGACAGCCTGGTACAGAGTGACACAGTAGAGTATATCGAGGTAGAATATAGTACATCACAGTAGAGTACATCACAGTAAAGAAAAGTAGAGTTAAGTATAGTACAGTAGAGCACACACACACAAATTGAGTACCCTACCGAGCTCCACCCTACCGAGCTCCACCACCCAACCGAGCTCCACCCAACCGAGCTCCACCCAACCGAGCTCCACCCAACCGAGTTCCACCCAACCGAGTTCCACCCAACCGAGTTCCACCCAACCGAGTTCCACCCTGATGTCCAAAACTTGTGAAACAGACATCTATGATTGGTTCATATTTGGTCCGGTCCAACCAAATGTGGTCTTGTTTGGTGGCGGAGGTCTTTAAAATAATAGCCAGTGTGTAAAATAAATTCCCAAATATGTAAAGGAGGATATTGTATATTTCTATCCTATTCAGGATGCATCTCTATAAAGAGAAAGTCAGATCCATCATTATGTTTCAGTAAAATGTTCTGTGTAAATTGCTAAAAGTAGTCGTTGTGCATAGAGTTGTATGGTTTGTTAAACTTAAAAATCAATGGTATTTGTTTGGCATACATTTTAAACCAAAAATCTGAGTTACTGTGGAATTGCCCAACAGACTATTACAGGAGTCAAAAAAAAAATATCTGATTGTATTCGTCACATGCTTATGGTGATTCTCATGAAACCAGTTTAAAAGTCTGTAGCAAAATGAGTTAAAAAACATTGACGCATTTGCAAAAATCGACTAAGATGTCTAGTTTTGGGAAAGTGTCTTCTTAAATACATTTTACATTTGCGCCTGAATTTCTTACTCCAAATACTCATTACCGAAATGCATCCGGATTAAATTCTAGGATAATGTTTTAAAAATGTTTATTTTTCGAAAAGCCTATCTTATCTGAATAAAATATGTTGCTGTAGTTTGTCCATAAATCATCAAGCGTATACTAGTTTACGTTTACATTAAAACTATAATATTTATTAAGTACAAAAAGATTCTGTGGAGATGGGTCTCATTAACGTGTACTTTTTCAAGATCCTGTAAAAACTTCATTCCATTTTTTTAAATAAAAGCTTTATTAACCCATGATGCATCAATTTAGAGAAGTAGTCAGATGAGCTTAAGTTATGTTAATTTCTTTGCTTATATGCCTTCAGGGTTTAGTTCATATTCTAAACACCTGCCTTACCCCACAACTCTGCCAAAGGGGGCGGAGTTGCAATCTACTGCAGAGGTAGCCTGCAGAGTTCCGTCTTCCTATCCAGGTCTGTTCCCAAACAGTTTGAGCTTCTACTTTTAAAAATCCACCTTTCCAGAAACAAGTCTCTCACTGTTGCCTCTTGCTATAGACCCCCATAGCCCCCAGTGGTGCCCTGGACACCATATGTGAATTGATTGCCCCCCCCTCTATCTTCAGAGCTCGTGCTGCTAGGTGACCTAAACTGGAACATGCTTAACACCCCGGCCATCCTACAATCTAAGCTTGATGCCCTCAATCTCACACAAATGATCAATGAACCTACCAGGTACAACCCCAAATCTGTAAACACGGGCACCCTCATAGATATCATCCTAACCAACCTGCCCTCCAAATACACCTCTGCTGTCTTCAACCAGGATCTCAGCGATCACTGCCTCATTGCCTGTGTCTGTAATGGGTCTGCGGTCAAACGACCACCCCTCATCACTGTCAAACGCTCCCTAAAACACTTCAGCGAGCAGGCCTTTCTAATCGACCTGGCCCGGGTATCCTGGAAGGATATTGACCTCATTCCGTCAGTAGAGGATGCCTGGTTATTGTTTAAAAGTGCTTTCCTCACCATCTTAAATAAGCATGCCCCATTCAAAAAAATGTAGAACCAGGAACAGCCCTTAGCTCACTCCAGACCTGACTGCCTTTGACAAGCACAAAAACATCCTGTGGCGTTCTGCATTAGCATCTAATAGCCCCTGCGATATGCAACTTTTCAGGGAAGTTAGGATCCAATATACACAGGCAGTTGGGAAAGCAAAGGCTAGCTTTTTCAAACAGAAATTTGCATCCTGTTGCACAAACTCCAAAAAGTTTTGGGACACTGTAAAGTCCATGAAGAATAGGAGCACCTCCTCCCAGCTGCACACTGCACTGAGGCTAGGAAACACTGTCACCACCGATAAATCTACGATAATCGAGAATTTCAATAAGCATTTTTCTACAGCTGGCCATGCTTTCCACCTGGCTACCCCTACCCCGGTCAACAGCCCTGCACCCCCCACAGCAACTCGCCCAAGCCTCCTCCATTTCTCCTTCACCCAAATCCAGATAGCTGAAAGAGCTGCAAAATCTGGACCCCTACAAAATCAGCTGGAATAGACAATCTCTACCGTCTCGTTCTAAAATTATCTGCCGAAATTGTTGCAACCCCTATTACTAGCCTGTTCAACCTCTTTCATATAGTCTGAGATCCCCAAAGATTGGAAAGCTGCCGCGGTCATCCCCCTCTTCAATGGGGAGACACTCTAGACCCAAACTGCTACAGACCTATATCTATCCTGCCCTGCCTTTCTAAGGTCCTCGAAAGCCAAGTTAACAAACAGATGATCAACCATTTCGAATCCCACCGTACCTTCTCCGCTATGCAATCTGGTTTCCAAGCTGGTCATGGGTGCACCTCAGCCACGCTCACGGTCCTAAACGATATCATAACCGCCATCGATAAGAGACAATACTGTGCAGCTGTATTCAACCTGGCCAAGGCTTTCAACTCTGTCAATCATCACGTTCTTATCGGCAGAATCAACAGCCTTGGTTTCTCAAATGACTGCCTCGCCTGGTTCACCAACTACTTCTCAGACCGAGTTCAGTGTGTCAAATCAGAGGGCCTGTTGTCCGCACCTCTGGCAGTCTCTATGGGGGTGCCACAGGGTTCAATTCTCAGGCCGAATCTTTTCTCTGTATACATCAATGATGTCGCTCTTGCTGCTGGTAATTCTCTGATGCACCCCTACTCAGACGACACCATTCTGTATACATCTGGCCCTTCTTTGGACACTGTTAACTAACCTCCAGACGAGGAGGTTAGTTAACACATTTAACTGAATGAAGGAGAGTTGTATCTCAAGCAAGTAAAACTATTTGCATGCTCTTCAACCGATCGCTGCCCGCACCCGCCCGCCCGACCAGCATCACTACTCTGGACAATTCTGACTTAGGTATTTGTAGTTGTCCACATATTCTAGGTGTCTGGTTAGACTGTAAACTCTCCTTACAGACTCACAATAAGCATCTCCAATCCAAAATTAAATCAGCTTCCTATTTCACAACAAAGCGTCCTTCACTCATGCTGCCAAACATACCCTCGTAAAACTGACTATCCTACCGATCCTTGACTTCGGCGATGTCATTTACACAATAGCCTCCAACACTCTACTGAGCAAATTGGATGCAGTCTATCACAGTGCCATCTGTTTTGTCACCAAAGCCCCATATACTACCCACCACTGCGACCTGTATGCTCTCGTTGGCTGGCCCTCGCTTCATATTCGTCGCCAAACCCACTGGCTCCAGGTCATCTATAAGTCTTTGCTAGGTAAAGCCCCGCCTTATCTCAGCTCACTGGTCACCATAGCAGCACCCACCCGTAGCACACGCACCAGCAGGTATATCTCACTGGTCACCCACAAAGCCAACACCTCCTTTGGCCGCCTCTCCTTCCAGTTCTCTGCTGCCAATGACTGGAACGAACTGCAAAAATCACTGAAGCTGGAGACTCATATCTCCCTCACTAACTTTAAGCACCAGCTGTCAGAGCAGCTCACAGATTACTGCACCTGTACATAGCCCATCTGTAAATAGCCCATCCAACTACCTCATCCCCATACTGTTATTTGTTTTGCTCCTTTGCACCCCAGTATCTCTACTTGCACACTAATCTTCTGCACATCTATCACTCCAGTGTTTAATTGCTGTATTGTAATTATTTCGCCACTATGGCCTATTTATTGCCTTACCTCCCTTATCTTACCTCATTTGCACACAGTGTATATAGACTTTTTCCTATTGTGTTATTGACTGTGTGTTTGTTTACTCCATGTGTAACTCTGTGTTGTTGTATGTGTCGAACTGCTTTGCTTTATCTTGGCCAGGTCGCAATTGTAAATGAGAACTTGTTCTCAACTGGCCACCTGGTTAAATTATGAGGTGAAATATTATTATTTTTTTTAATTTTTTTTACTTGTCCTTCTCATTACAAAAATGGCTAAAGAGCTCTGATTAAATTGTATAATTTTTTATTTTAAATATATATTTTTCTTCCAGTGTTAAGCCTTTTCATTAGGGGAACAATGTTATAAAACAAATATTACAAATATTGATTTGTTTATTACCGTTTGACTTCTAAAACAGTAATAAATTTGCCTTTTGTGAAAATAATGGTAAAATTAATAATATCTGATCATTTTTTTTAAATAATTATAAAGTAGTTAAGTATAGGGCCTTCTGAGAGGCACCGCGTCGCAATGCTAGAAGCGTTACTACAGACCTGGGTTCATTCCCGGGCTGTGCCACATCCGGCCGTGGCCGTGAGTCCCATAGGACGGTTCACAATTGGCCCAGCATCGTCCGGGTTAGGGGAGGGTTTGGTCTTTACATGGCTCATCGCGCTCTAGCGACTGTTTGTGGTCGGCCGGGTGCCTGCGAGCTTACCCCGGACGTCAGTTGAACAGTGTTTCCTCCGACAAGTTGGTGAACCCGGCTCCCGGGTTAAGCTGGCGGGTGTTAAGGAGCGCGGTTAGGCGGGTCATGTTTTCGGAGGACGTATGACATCACCTCAGCCTCTCCTGAGCCCATTGGAAAGTTCCAGCAATGAGACAAGATCAAAAATTGGTGAGAAAAAGGGGGAAAAAAATAAGAATTTAAAGGGAAAAAAATGAAATAGCTAAGTATACATCTGAATCTCTGAAGAAAAAATAAATAAATTCACTTCAGAATTTATTTATTTTATAGTTCAGTGAGAATTATCAGGTGTAAACTACCAGTGACATGCTTACTTACAGGCCCTTCCCAACAATGAAGAGAAACAATAGAAAAATAACACGAGGAATAAACCCAATGAGTAACAATAACATGGCTGTATACACAGAGTAGCAGTATATAGATATGTACATATAAGTAGGGCTAGTAACTAGGCAACAGCACAGAGACAAAAACAGTAACAGCAGCGTATGTGAAATCAAAAGAATTGGTTCAAAAAGGGGGTAATCCAATACAAAACTAACTTTGGATCTCTTGGACTTCATCCCAGTATGATTCATTTCCCTAAAAACAAACATGTAGTTGTGCTATTTGTCACATTGTTGTTTCAATGAGGAGTCAGGCTATGTAAATAATTTGATCTGATGGCAAAAACTCACCAAATATCATGTTTTTAAGAGGAGAGCCACCCAATACAACGTTCCATTGCTTTAGTTTGATAGTCATTATCAATGAGCATGTGAACATTCCAACCAGTCTCAACATTATTTTAATATCAGCCTGCGAACATCTTTTTGCATAGTCCCAGTCGTTAATAGACAGAACGTCACGGCCCGCGGCGGGGAAAAACTGTGGCGGCTCACAGCAAATCTAAAAATCACATTTTCCACAAACACAATTTTTCTTGTTTGTTGTAGTCAATTACAAAACTAAATGTAAGTAAAAACACAACGTCTAAAGGTTCCATACCAACATGGCCTGCTCCCGACCTCCGAGCCATAAGATTGGTGAACAGGTCATCCAACGGCTACAGAAACCATTTGGATTGACAACCGTTTTATGTTGCACCGGACTCTACCCACACACCGGAGTATCACCGGACTCTACCCGCCAGCGCACCGGACTCTACCCGCCGCGCACACACCGGACTCTGCCCACACACACACACCGGAGTAGCACCGGACTCTACCCGCGCACACACCGGACTCTGCCCACACACACACCGGAGTATCACCGGACTCTACCCGCCCGCGCACCGGATGTCACACACACTCACTTGACTCTACCCACACAGGACTCTACCCACACAGGACTCTACCCACACACATATATATATTGATGTCACACACACTCACTGGACTCTACCCACACTGGACTCTACCCACACACACACACACATATATATATATATATATAGATAGATGTCACACACACACTGCTACTACTCTGTATATTATCTATCCTGATTGCCTAGTCACTTTTACCTCTATCCACATGTACATATTACCTTAATTATCCAGTAACCCTTGCATATAGCCTCGTTATTGTGTTACTATTTCCTAATTTTGTCTTGCTGATAGTTCTTACTGTTTAACTCTGCATGGAGTGTGCAAAGCTGTCATTAAGGCAAAGGGTGGCTACTTTGAAGAACACAAAATATGTTTTGATTTGTTTAACACTTATTTGGATACTACAGGATTCCATAGTTTTGACGTCTTCACTATTATTCTACAATGTAGAAAATAGTTTAAAAAAATATTAAAACCCTTGAATCAGTAGGTGTGTCCAAACTTTTAACTGGTACTGTATGTGTGTACTTACTACTTAGAAAAGTGGGAGAGTCCAGAGAAAATATTTGAACAGCTTTATATAAACTCAGCTATTGCCTGACACCCAATCAGCTGTGGAGTAAATGACTGACTCAGTGCCTGGAGCAGCGTGTCAGGGGCGTGTCTAACATGGGTGTGATACAGGTTCAGGGGCGTGTCTAACATGGGTGTGATACAGGTTCAGGGGCGTGTCTAACATGGGTGCGATACAGGTTCAGGGGCGTGTCTAACATGGGTGTGATACAGGTTCAGGGGCGTGTCTAACATGGGTGTGATACAGGTTCAGGGGCGTGTCTAACATGGGTGCGATACAGGTTCAGGGGCGTGTCTAACATGGGTGTGATACAGGTTCAGGGGCGTGTCTAACATGGGTGTGATACAGGTTCAGGGGCGTGTCTAACATGGGTGCGATACAGGTTCAGGGGTGTGTCTAACATGGGTGGGATACAGGTTCAGGGGCGTGTCTAACATGGGTGCGATACAGGTTCAGGGGCGTGTCTAACATGGGTGCGATACAGAGTGTCAGGGGCGTGTCTAACATGAGTGCGATACAGGTTCAGGGGCGTGTCTAACATGGGTGTGATACAGCGTTTCAGGGGCGTGTCTAACATGGGTGCGATACAGCGTTTCAGGGGCGTGTCTAACATGGGTGTGATACAGCATTTCAGGGGCATGTCTAACATGGGTGCGATACAGGTTCAGGGGCGTGTCTAACATGGGATGAAATACAGCGTTTCAGGGGCGTGTCTAACATGGGTGCGATACAGGTTCAGGGGCGTGTAACATGGGATGAAATACAGCGTTTCAGGGGCGTGTCTAACATGGGATGAAATACAGCGTGTCAGGGGCGTGTCTAAAATGGGTGTGATACAGCGTTTCAGGGGCGTGTCTAACATGGGTGCGATACAGCGTGTCAGTAAAATGTGGCACCGGACATTTGACCTGCAGCATTTAAACTTATCGTACATTTGAGAAATGTACCGGACCCATATGCATTGGGTGGGTAACCTGATTAGAGCGTCCACTAATATGACTAGGATTATCATCAACTAGCATGGGTTGCTAATATGACTAGGATTATCATCAACTAGCATGGGTTGCTAATATGACTAGGATTATCATCAACTAGCATGGCCT
Organism: Salvelinus alpinus; assembly: GCF_045679555.1. Lineage (NCBI taxonomy): Eukaryota > Metazoa > Chordata > Actinopteri > Salmoniformes > Salmonidae > Salvelinus > Salvelinus alpinus. Next base: position 60,824,349 of record NC_092097.1, read on the forward strand.
GCTAATATGACTAGGATGATCATCAACTAGCATGGGTTGATAATATGACTAGGATTATCAACAACTAGCATGGCCTGTTAATATGACTAGGATTATCATCAACTAGCATGGCCTGCTAATATGACTAGGATGATCATCAACTAGCATGGGTTGCTAATATGACTAGGATTATCAACAACTAGCATGGGTTGCTAATATGACTAGGATTATCAACAACTAGCATGGGTTGCTAATATGACTAGGATTATCATCAACTAGCATGGCCTGCTAATATGACTAGGATTATCATCAACTAGCATGGGTTGATAATATGACTAGGATTATCATCAACTAACATGGGTTGATAATATGACTAAGATTATCATCAACTAGCATGGGATGATAATATGACTAGGATTATCATCAACTAGCATGGGTTGCTAATATGACTAGGGTTATCATCACCTAGCATGGGATGTTAATATAATAGGGTTATCATCAACTAACATGGGTTGCTAATATGACTAGGATTGTGCCTTTGGTTGACGGACAATGAAAGTTGATTTGAAAACCAATAGAACAGGAGAGAAAGTGTTTTCAATGGCATATGGAAGTCAATAAAATAATTGCCTGCAATGGTCGGATTTTACTCTGAAGCAAGATAAGACGTGCCTTCAAACAAGTAGACCTATATGTTTTCAAAATGCATACTGCCTCCAGCTCATTGTCTGATACAATGAAGCCTACGTACTGTTGCCTATATGCAATAGCATGGCGAATGGGAAGCGTGCTTCAATTACCAGCTAAAGGAGAAAAAAGATATGCTATTTTTAAATCATGGGCATCACAACTGCATTCAACTTTATTTCGACCTTTTTTGGCAGTACATACCTGCCGTGACGGCAGTTATGACAATAGTTGCTCATCGAGACTCCATTCTTTGCTAAGTAACGAACGTATTTTAACGTTATTGATCGTCATATTCAACGTTTCCTTTAAACCCAGATTCTGGTTCATGAGAGACTATGAAGGAAGGAGCTTACCTGAGTTGGAGTCTGGGAATGACAAGTAGCAGATACTTGTTTTCTGGAACAAAAATAATTCATAGTTTGTTTGATGTGACGTTTCAATACAAGACAGTCAGTGTGCTACATGACGTTACTTTTGAAAACATAACTTGCCTCCTTCTCGGATAGTTTGGAATGGTGTGGGTAGATGACCTGCAAGAGAGAGAAACAACAGTTGGCTAGCTAACGTAACGTTAGCTGTTAACGCGGATAGCTCACTGGTTAGCTAGCTAACTAAATGCTAACTGTATAACGTTACTTTAAATTCCAATAGCGTGCTAAAGAACGTTAGCCAGATATAGTTAGCTATAACTAACACCATTAGTTAGTTAGCCAGCTAAGTTTAGCTATCCATCTAACGAACTGACAACAAGCAGAGAAAGGTATTTCACTGTACCTCCACCGCCTGGCCGAGTTCTAGATCGAACCCGACGACACAGATGCAGTGTAGCCAGGCAGAGAAGCGATCCCACGGCAGGAGAAGCGGGTCCGTGTCCTCCTCTCCTCCAGGCCCGACGGTTAACGTTATTTCTTCCGCTGGAGAGATGCTCACATCCTCGTCTCCAACCTCTTCAGGCTCTGCGAGTTGCTCCTCTATCTCCTCAGAGCCCTGCAAAGCCATCACGAAACCCGAGGGTGGAAATTGCTTCCTTTCGATAACTTTTATACTGGTCACTTTATCCTTTGATAGCAAGCTAACAAACGTACCCCACACAGAAAAGAACACAGAAAACGTAGTCCGGCGTGGCTACGCTGCGTAAGTACGTAACGTTCCAACCAGAAATGCAGTAGCGGCACAAGCCCACTAGTCAGCGCTACAATCATGGGCGTTTTAAAAAATATTGTATTTTTTATTTTTATTAACAAATATAAACAAACAAAAGAGGAATAGTCACATGCAAACAAGCGTACAAACAAACTATTTACATTGCCAGGAATCCTAAACAAACAAATCATATTCATTAATAATACAAGTTTTAATTGCATTTTTGTTTTTCATTTTAGTTAAAGTAGTGCCATATTGTGTTAACTCATTTATAAAGTGAAATAAGTTAGGTTTTGAATTAGACCATTTGTGAATATGAAATGTACCTAGTATTATTAGCAATTGAATTAAATATACTTCATCTTTATCTATGTCAGAATTTCTGAAATAAATCATTATATCAAAACCATTAAATTGTACAACCGGTCCTTTTTTTTTGTAACAAAATTCTGGATGTCAATCCAAAAAATTCTACTATGAATACAGGCAAAAAACAAATGCAAAATGGTCTCCTTCATTCCACAGAAATCACAGTTATATTCAATATTCAGCTTGAATCTTTCCAAAACATGTTTCACAGGATAAATGTAACATTTTAAATGAAACTTCCTTTACTTTGTTACTGATACAATATTTGTTAGCATAGATATTTGACCAAAATAATCTTGCTGAGGGAATTGTAGTATCACAAACAATATTCCTAATCTGTTTATTATTAAATTTATCTTTGATGTTAATATTACCAATGAATATATTTTCATGTAAATCTATGTTACTTACATCAACCACAGAGGAATTTAAAAGAGACAACCCCCCTTGGAATCGCATCAAAATCAATTGCATATTCTTTCGGGGTTATTGGAATTTTAAACTTATCAAGAAATTCCCCATATGAGAGTAGATCTCTATCCTCATTCAGTAACTGACCAACTAAAATAATTTTATTCTCAAACCAGTTCCGGAAAAAAAGAGACTTATTTTTAAATCGTATATCCTTGTTGTTCCATATAAAGTATTTGTGAGGGGGAAAATTGTGTTTATACGCTAACATCCAAGCTAAAATTGCCTGCTTATGGAATTTGGCCAACTTTAATGGGATTTTATCAACATCAAAATTACAACGAAGCAAAAATTCTAAACCACCAACAGAGTCAAATAAATACTTAGGGAAGACATTCCAAATACTGTTCTGGTTCTTAATATACTTCAGAATCCAATTCATTTTAAAAGTATTATTTAGAGTATTGAAATTTAAAACCTCAAGACCTCCTTGTTCTTGGATATTAGTGAGAATATATTTCCGTATATGGTGAGGCTTGTTCCTCCAAATAAAATTATTAAGAATCTTATCTAAGTCCTTTACAATTTTGGGGGGTAAGTCAAGTGATAACGAGACATAAACCGATCTGGATAACCTTTCGGCTTTGGATAATAAAACCCGACCGTATAATGAAATATCTCTCATCAACCAGAGGTTCAATTTCTTCTTTGTTTTCTCAATAATGGGGTTAAAGTTCAATTCACTCCTTTGTTATTCATCCTTGCATATAACAATTCCAAGATAAGTAATCGTATCTTTAATTGGGATACCGTATACTTCCTGTAAAACACAATCCTTGAGTGGAAATAAGACTGACTTATTAATGTTAATTGTCAAACCCGAAACTACGGAAAAGTCTTCAATACAGGAAACTGCTTTAGAAACCTCATTGCTGTCTCTCAAAAATATGGTGGCATCGTCAGCCAGTCGACATAGTTTAAATTCATTGCCAAGTGCTGAAACACCTTGAAAATTCCCTTTCTTGATATGAAGAGCCATAATTTGAGTAACCAATACAAATAAAAATGGACTAATTGGGCAGCCCTGCCTAATGCCACGGGCCAATATCAAATCTTTGGGATGTCCCGTGAGCTAATTTTACAGAGCTAGTACAACCACTATATAAAGTTTGAACTGCTTTCAAAAAAAAGTCACCAAACCCCCAAAAACGTATTGCTTTGAACATAAACTCATGTTATAGTATCAAAAGCTTTATAAAAATCAACAAACATAAGAAAATTATCATCAAGGATGAGGTCATTATAGTCAATCATATCTAAGATCAACCTGATGTTATTACTAATGTGTCGACCATGCATAAAACCAGATTGTTCTTCATCAATTTTTGATGCAAGCCTTGTTTCAACCTCTTAGCAAATACAAGGGCAAATAATGTCCCATCATTATTCAACAGGCTAATGGGTCTCCAGTTGTCTATATAAAGAGGATCCTTATTAGGTTTGGGAATCAAAGTAATTACACCTTGCTTTAAGGAAGCCGGTAACTCCCCTTTTCTATTGATTCTTGAAACATTGCAAGAATGAAAGGAATCAATTTATCATTGAATGCTTTATAAAACTCGCTTATTAAACCATCATTTCCAGGGGACCTATTGTCCTTAAGGCTTTTAATACAGTCTTTTATCTCAATTTCAGATAACTCATCATCACAAAAATCCTTGAAATCATTATCTATCTTCTTAGCAATGTTTGCTACATTGTCTAAGAAAAGATCCGTATTGAAAGTTGGCTGGGCTGATGTATACAGATTCTGATAAAACTGGGAAACAGGCTGAGAGATTTATTTTGGATTTTCATTGGGAGTATTATTAATCATTAATTTACATATGGAAGTCTTTTCGCCTGCCCTTTTTTCTAAATTAAAGAAATATTTTGTATTTTTCTCTCCCTCTTCCATCCATTTTCGTCTTGATCTTACAAACGCTCCCCAGGCCTTTTCCTCGTAGATACAGTTTAACTGCATTTGCAATGATGATAGCTCCAGTAATTCCTGATTAGTTAGTTCACTTTTTTTAGTATAATCCATTATTCCCTTTATGATGTCATATTCTTTCTCTCTCTTGGCACGAGCAATTTCTTTCCCCATTGAAATAGCCAAAAGCCTTAATCAAATTTCCTTAGCTCCCAGTAACTTCCAAACGTATTCATAACACAGGCACAATTCCAGTATTTATCAATAATTCCTGCTACTTCCTTCTTAAATACTTCATTCTCTAGAAAAGTCTTGTTCATTTTCCAGTAACCTTTACTAACTTTTTTTGTTGACAAACCATGCATATTTATCTTTATTGAGATGCCGTTGTGGTCTGTTAAAATTGATGGTTCAATCGAGACTGTGTCAACCTTGTCAGCCATATCTACAGATATCAGCCAGAAATCAATACGGGATTGTATAGATAAATCTTTGGTACTCCATGTAAACACAATGTTATCTGGGTTCTTATGTCTCCAAATATCTAGAACACCTAACCTTAGACATATATTCCTTATCTGACAAACAGAATTGCTATCCTTAGGAGGCCATCTATCTAGATTATCATGTAATACTGTATTAAAATCTACACCCCATATTACTTTAGCCAATGGAAATTTAGACATAATTTTACTTATTTTCCTCTCAATGTCTCTAAATAAAATACAGTTACTTGACTTGCTATTGGAAGCATAAGTATTTAAAACAGTAAATTGAACGTGGTTGACATCTACCAATAGTATAATCCATCTCCCTGTACTATCTGCTTCATGACTCAATTTATGACCCTTAAAGTTTTCTTTTAAAATAGCGACACCTGCTGACCGATTAGTACCAAATGAAAACCAAATATCATTCCCCCATTGACACTTCCAAAACGCAGTATCTGTGGAACAGGCATGAGTTTCTTGAATGAAATAAAAGTTGGCACGCTTACGCTTACAATACAAAAATAAAGATTTCCTTTTCAAAATATTACGGATTCCCCTGGCATTAACAGAAGAAACAGAAATGGACATTTACTATCACAGTGACTATATGAAGAATATTAAACTTGTATACGTTCACATGAATCGGCCCAGCGTCGTCCAGGTTAGGGGAGGGTTTGGACGGGGTAGGCCATCATTGTAAAATAAGAATTTATTCTTGACTTGCCTAGTTAGATAAAGTAACAACTGTCCCCCCCGTTTACTTTATCTAACTAGGCAAGTCAAGAATAAATTATATTTTACAATGATGGCCTACCCCGTCCAAACCCTCCCCTAACCTGGACGACGCTGGGCTAATTGTGCGCCGCTCTATGGGACTCCCGATCACGGCAGGTTGTGATACAGCCCAGGATCAAACCAGGGTCTATAGTGATGCTTCTAGCACTGAGAATCAGTGCCTTAGACCGCTGTGCCACTCGGGAGCCAATAGGGTTATTGGTTCTCTCCCCCCTTTACCACAATGTTGAGATAGGTTCCTCCTCTCCAGAACTGGAGTCCGAGCCGAATTGCAAACCCCACTATCCCGGCAGTGGCACTGCCACCAGTGTAGAGATTCAAGTACAAGCCTTGGTCTGGCTCTTCCCCCCTTAATCAGAACCAAATGTTAAAAACTCACTTCTCGGATAGTGGCTTCGGTGGCAACTACTGCCTTATCTTTCATTTAATTGTATTTCATTTGTTGAAATAAAAAAATCCTATAATTGCAAAACACTGCATCATGTAGGTCGAACACTGCATCAAAACACTGCATCATGTAGGTCGAACACTGCATCAAAACACTGCATCATGTAGGTCGAACACTGCATCATGTAGGTCGAACACTGCATCATGTAGGTCGAACACTGCATCATATAGGTCGAACACTGCATCAAAACACTGCATCATGTGGGTCAAACACTGCATCATGTAAGTCGAACACTGCATCATGTAGGTCTCACACTGCATCATATAGGTCGAACACTGCATCATGTAGGTCTCACACTGCATCATATAGGTCGAACACTGCATAGTGTAGGTCGAACACTGCATCAAAACACTGCATCATGTAGGTTGAACACTGCATCATGTAGGTCGAACACTGCATCATATAGGTCTCACACTGCATCATGTAGGTCTCACACTGCATCATATAGGTTGAACACTGCATAGTGTAGGTCGAACACTGCATCAAAACACTGCATCATGTAGGTTGAACACTGCATCAAAACACTGCATCATGTAGGTCGAACACTGCATCATGTAGGTCGAACACTGCATCAAAACACTGCATCATGTAGGTCAAACACTGCATCAAAACACAAAACCATGTTTTGTGACATCATGAGATTCATGATCATAATCTAAGGGCAAATCCTTTAATTCCTCTATTAGCCACAACACTGACAAAGCAATGAGATTACAGAGAGGAGGGGTCCAAGACCCTGGTGAACCCCAGAATGACTGTGACAGCTGTTGTCCATTCCCCAAAGACATCCCAGTCTCTATTTTGGAGGTTTGTGAGAGATTTAGGGCCAGGAAATGTGCTATGTGGTTTACTTAGGACCATGAGTTTTTCCTAGCTACTTTATGGCTCTAGCTATCACCCACTAAATGTATATGTGTTTCCCTCCTTAGACATGTCACTGACCTGGTGTAACTACTATGCAAAGTACTCTCAAGTCACCAAGCTCGAGACCCTGGGTCTCGACCCCGCCCTGTGCAACTGGGTACTGGACTTCCTGACGGGCCGCCCCCCAGGTGGTGAGGGTAGGTAACAACATCTCCACCCCGCTGATCCTCAACACTGGGGCCCCACAAGGGTGCGTTCTGGGCCCTCTCCTGTACTCCCTGTTCACCCACGACTGCGTGGCCATGCACGCCTCCAACTCAATCATCAAGTTTGCGGATGACACTACAGTGGTAGGCTTGATTACCAACAACGACGAGACGGCCTACAGGTGAGGGCCCTCGGAGTGTGGTGTCAGGAAAATAACCTCACACTCAACGTCAACAAAACAAAGGAGATGATTGTGGACTTCAGGAAACAGCAGAGGGAGCACCCCCCTATCCACATTGACGGGACAGTAATGGAGAGGGTAGTAAGTTTTAAGTTCCTCGGCGTACACATCACGGACAAACTGAATTGGTCCACCCACACAGACAGCATTGTGAAGAAGGCGCAGCAGCGCGACCTACCTGTGTTCGACCTACATGATGCAGTGTTTTGATGCAGTGTTCGACCTACATGATGCCGTGTTTTGATGCAGTGTTCGACTTACATGATGCAGTGTTTGACCCACATGATGCAGTGTTTTGATGCAGTTTTCGACCTATATAATGCAGTGTTCGACTTACATGATGCAGTGTTTGACCCACATGATGCAGTGTTTTGATGCAGTTTTCGACCTATATAATGCAGTGTTCGACTTACATGATGCAGTGTGAGACCTACATGATGCAGTGTTCGACTTACATGATGCAGTGTTCGACCTACATGATGCAGTGTTCAACCTATATGATGCAGTGTTCGACCTACATGATGCAGTGTTTTGATGCAGTGTTCGACCTATATGATGCAGTGTTCGACCTACATGATGCAGTGTTTTGCAATTATAGGATTTTTTTATTTCAACAAATGAAATACAATTAAATGAAAGATAAGGCAGTAGTTGCCACCGAAGCCAGTGAAGTAGTGTGAAGAAATTCAGCTTGTCACCAAAAGCACTCACAAACTTCTACAGATGCACAATCGAGAGCATCCTGTCGGGCTGTATCACCGCCTGGCACGGCAACTGCTCCGCCCACAACCGGAAGGCTCTCCAGAGGGTAGTGAGGTCTGCACAACGCATCACTGGGGGCAAACTACCTGCCCTCCGGGACACCTACACCACCCGATGTCACAGGAAGGCCATAAAGATCACCAAGGACAACAACCACCCGAGCCACTGCCTGTTCACCCCGCTATCATCCAGAAGGCGAGGTCAGTAAAGGTGCATCAAAGCAGGGACCGAGAGACTGAAAAACAGCTTCTATCTCAAGGCCATCAGACTGTTAAACAGCCACCACTAACATCGAGTGGCTGCTGCCAACATACTGACTCAACTCCAGCTCACTTTTAATAATGGAAATTGATGGGAATTGATCAAAAATGTATCACTAGCCACTTTAAACAATGCCACTTAATATAATGTATATGTATATACTGTACTCTATATCATCTACTGCATCTTGCCATCTTTATGTAATACATGTATCACTAGCCACTTTAAACTATGCACTTTTATGTTTACATACCCTACATTACTCATCTTATATGTATATACTGTACTCGATACCATCTACTGCATCTTGCCTATGCCGTTCTGTACCATCACTTATTCATATATCTTTATGTACATATTCTTTATCCCTTTACACTTGTGTGTATAAGGTAGTAGTTGTGGAATTGTTAGGTTAGATTACTCGTTGGTTATTACTGTATTGTCAGAACTAGAAGCACAAGCATTTCGCTACACTCGCATTAACATCTGCTAACCATGTGTATGTGACAAATACAATTTGATTTGATTTGAAGTTCAAGTTTGTTTATTTGTCATATGAACACGATATACACCGAGTGTACAAAACATTAGGAACACCTTCCTAATATTGAGTCAGTCTGTCATGGAAAGAGCAGGTGTTCTTAATGTTTTATACACTCAATGTACCTGGAGTATACAGTGAAATAAAAATGCTTCCTTGCAGGTTCACCTCTAAACAATGCAACTCACAATAGAATCGTACTAGAAAATAAAAGCTCAATTAATTAAAATAGGCTACAATGTTTTTCAGAAATATAATACAACGAATTGAAGTCGGATATTTAGACATGTGCAGGGGAATTAAGAAATAGATTGTTCAGCGGCAGCGTAGCCTAGTGGTTGGAGCGTTGGACTAGTAACCGAAAGGTTGCAAGATCGAATCCCCTGAGCTGACAAGGTACAAATCTGTCTTTCTGCCCCTGAACAAGGCAGTTAACCCACTGTTCCTAAGGCTGTCATTGAAAATAAGAATTTGTTCTTAACTGACTTGCCTAGTAAAATAAAACAAATAGACATTGTGTAGTGGTAATGAATACCAGTTCAGTAGCAGCAGTCAGTGTGTGTGTGTGTGACTAGGAGGACAACGGAAGTTGAGGTGAAATCTTCATTGTACAAAAACAATGTTTGTCATAGGCCTAAAGCCTTGATCAGAGAGCCCCTTTATGGTGACTAGAGGTGCAGAGGAACTGACCACGTTTACATGCGCACAGTATTCCTCGTAGTAGCTCATTTCCCACTTAAGGTCTCTTTCAGGACAAGCTGTTTACATTTTCCTTTGATATCCCGCTCATGAGTGTCCCTGTTTCCATGAATGAACAAAATATTCCTAATTTATGTATATGGGTTAAATGGAATAGCAACTGAAATGTGGACACGGACTGTAGGCATATAACCTCCCTTATGTAACAAAATATAATGTTAACTCCTGCAGAATTATGCATTTCTTGCAGTGAAATTATACAACACATGTTTATTTTGTCTTGGGAACAGGATTGGAAAAATATGATTTATTTCCTTCAAAATCTCTTGAGAAAATGCGAATGCATGTGTAATGTGTATTTCAACCACATACAATATGCACACAAGATGAACTGAAGACTTAACAGAAAAGCGTTTCATTGGTTTTCTCAGCTTTTCATTTCCTTAAAACGGGTCAAACTGATGACATTTCGCGCAGGAGTAATCTTTCCACTGTTTTGAAGTTCATTCCTTTTCTCCCCGGTCCCCTAAACGAAACTAGATTACTAATGCATTAATTTGATCAATGTAAGACATTATTCTGGTGAGGACTACTTTATTTAGTCTTCTGGGGAAACAAGTTATCACAGAAGAGAAACTGCACGTAGGCCTATCAAACTACTTGACAAACAAATGGCCAACCAAATGTCGGGAAATTATTAGCAGAAACGTGTCTAAATTAGGGGTGTAAGTATCCAGTAGTAAATGAATTATACTAAATTATTATGGTGGATCAGACTGACACAGGTACTTGTTGACATGTTAATGTTTGACAATCAGATGAAAACATCCATCATATCATATATCAAATCAAATCGTATTTGTCACACGCGCCAAATACAACCGTGAAATGCTTACTTACAAGCCCTTAATCAACAACACAGTTCTAAGAAAAATAAGTGTTAAGTAAAAATAGATATGTAAACAATAAAATAACAAATAATTAAAGAGAAGCAGTAAAATAACAGTAGCAAGGCTATATACAGGGGGTACCGGTACAGAGTCAATGTGTGGGGCCACAGGTTAGTCGAGGTAATTAAGGTAATATGTACATGAAGGTAGAGTTAAAGTGACTATGCATAGATAATAAACAGAGAGTAGCAGAAGCGTAAAAGAGTGGGGAGGGGTCAATGCAAATAGTCTGGGTAGCCATTTGATTACCTGTTCAGGAGTCTTATGGCTTGGGAATAGAAGCTGTTTAGAAGCCTCTTGGACCTAGACTTGGTGGTCCGGTACCGCTTGCCCTGCGGTAGCAGACAGAACAGTCTATGACTAGGGTGGCTGGAGTCTTTGACAATTTTTAGGGCCTTCCTCTGACATCACCTGGTATACAGGTCCTGGATGGCAGGAAGCTTGGCCCCAGTGATGTACTGGGCCGTACGCACTAACCTTTGTAGTGCCTTGCAATCGGAGGCTGAGCAGTTGCCATACCAGGCGGTGATGCAACCAGTCAGGAGGATCTCGATGGTGCAGCTGTAGAACTTTTTGAGGATCTGAGGACCCATGCCAAATCTTTTCAGTCTCCTGAGGGGGAATAGGCTTTGTCGTGCCCTCTACACAACTGTCTTGGTGTGTTTGGACCATGATAGTTTGTTGGTGATGTGGACACCTAGGAATTTGAAGCTCTCAACCTGCTCCACTACAGCCCCGTCGATGAGAATGGGGGCGTGCTCGGTCCTCCTTTTCCTGAAGTCCACAATCATCTCCTTTGTCTTGATCACGTTGAGGGAGAGGTTGTTGTCCTGGCACCACACGGCCAGGTCTCTGACCTCCTCCCTATAGGCTGTCTCATCGTTGTCGGTGATCAGGCCTGCCACTGTTGTGTCGTCAGCACACTTAATGATGGTGTTGGTGTCGTGCCTGGCCATGCAGTCATGTGTGAACAGGGAGTACAGGAGGGGACTGAGCACGCACCCCTGAGGGGCCCCCGTGTTGAGTTGAGGATCAGCGTGGCGGATGTGTTGTTACCTACCCTTACCACCTGGGGGCGGCCCGTCAGGAAGTTCAGGATCCAGTTGCAGAGGGTGGTTTTTAGTCCCAGGGTCCTTAGCTTAGTGATGAGCTTTGAGCTTTGATATGCGAAACTGAGCCTGCGAAGAATGCAAAAAACTAGTTATCGGGATGAAATGTGTACGTGCCACAGTATCCCATCTTAGATTAGCATATCCCAGGCATATTATCCGGGTTTCGGGATATTATGGGATATTATATTAACGGGATATTATGTTTATATGCGTCAACTCAAAAACGGAATAATGAAGTATCCCGAATAGTAACGGGATATCGGTGTGCATGTAAACATGGTCACAGAGGAGGAAACATTGGCTAGAAACCTAACGTTGAACTGCATTGAATTCTAAGTCAGACAGAAATGCTGCGTTTGAAACAAGTAAGTTTCCTCACATGACCTCTACAAGCCAGAATGTTGGAATAAAATGATATTTTAGCTTCCTTTACTGGTTGTCTGTGACCTTTTGCAGGTAGGATTGTGAGAAAACAATATATCTACAGGAAAGTATGATTCCATAAACTTTTCAAAGCGCTGGTAGTCTGTGTCCAGACGTCTATCACCTGAATCATGTAAACACATGCAGGAGTTCGGCAAGTGTGCATGTGTCTCGTGCATGCATTTTTTCTTCTTCAGTTGATTTAAATCTGAGCACGTTACTAGCTATTTGAAAAGTTGACCCAATTATACTTTCCTGTTGATATATTGAGGAAACTTAACATGCTGACTACAATGCAAAAACACGTGTTGATTTTCTCCATCTACACCAGATGTGATCATGAGACGCAGGTTAAAAAATTAAAAATAAACTGTATTAATTAGGGGGGCAGGTCGAAACACACATGAAACATTCAATGACATTTAGCTAGCTTGTCCTGGGAGATAAACATTGGGTTGTTATTTTACCTGAAATGCATATTGTCCTATTTCTAGCTGGTTCTTTGTATAATTTTGACCTGGAGTCATACAAAATTGTGTGTTTCTCTACTCAGACGACTAATCCACATATAAAAAGGGAAACATCGTTTTTAGTGCGTTATCTTTAATTAATCTATTCTCATTTGTTTTTCAAGTATCTACGTGGGTTTGTATCTTCCTGACATCCAATAAGGAAGGGACTTGTGGCAAGTCAAATCAAATCAAATCAAATGTATTTATTTTGCCCTTCTTACATCAGCTGATATCTCAAAGTGCTGTACAGAAACCCAGCCTAAAACCCCAAACAGCAAGCAATGCAGGTGTAGAAGCACGGTGGCTAGGAAAAACTCCCTAGAAAGGCCAAAACCTAGGAAGAAACCTAGAGAGGAACCAGGCTATGAGGGGTGGCCAGTCCTCTTCTGGCTATGCCGGGTGGAGATTATAACAGAACATGGCCAAGATGTTCAAATGTTCATAGATGACCAGCAGGGTCAAATAATAATAATCACAGTAGTTGTCGAGGGTGCAACAAGCCAGCACCTCAGGAGTAAATGTCAGTTGGCTTTTCATAACCGATCATTGAGAGTATCTCTACCGCTCCTGCTGTCTCTAGAGAGTTGAAAACAGCAGGTCTGGGACAGGTAGCACGTCCGGTGAACAGGTCAGGGTTCCATAGCCGCAGGCAGAACAGCTGAAGTCAAAGTTATATTTTAGCGCTTGGTTATGCAGACATTCCTTTATGAGCAAGCGGTGTTGGTGAAATGATTGAATGTGTATTGTATTTTGTATTTTGTATTTTGTAACGCTCGCGCACGCAACGTGGCCGGTGAGGTTTGCATGTAACTCACATATCAGTGATTATAAGGAAGGGAGCAGGTGGTTTGATACATTTAAAGTTTTAGAACAAATCTTATAATCTTTCCCTAATTAAGTCTGGTAAAATCCCTTGGGATTCAGAAATGACTTTTCTGAATATCTAATTAATCAGATTAGCCATTGAGATTGCATATATATATGATTTAACTAGGCAAGTCAATTAAGAACAAATTCTTATTTACAATGACGTCTAGGAACAGTGGGTTAACTGCCTTGTTCAGGGTAAGAATGACAGATTTTTACTTTGACAGCTCGGGGATTCGATCCACTAACCTTTCGGTTTCTGGCCCAACGCTCTAACCACTAGGCTACCTGTCACCCCATATATCTTAACTTAAGATCTATCATTGACTGAACAAGTAATGCATGTGTTACAATACAAATTCTTTGGTTTTTAACCACATAAACAATAATTGCATGTAACGTTGCAGCGTGTCATGAATGTCTATTCTGATTGGACCCCATTTTGTCAATTTGAACATTGGTCCCACCTCTAATTACGTTATGGCTATGTCGCGTGCGCTAAACGGCAACACATTGGCGCTTACCGGTCTGTTTGTGTGTATTATTTAATTTCAGTTATGGCTACGGATTCTTGTGGAGGAGGACAAGTCTTTCGAAAGTTTACCCAGTTCAGCGGAATAATTCTGTAAAATCACATCTTGTGCCATCGATAAGTGTGGCTTAACTTGGGAATCTTCAAAAGATTAGCTACTGGACTGGGGATGCAGCCAAAACTCGTCTCAGTTTTCCGTGTCTGCTCTGTCAGCTAGCTAGCTAACTAGCTAGCAAGGCTATCCATCCTAGCTAACTCTTTCCGACTCTGCTAACGTTTGCTTTTTTGAAGAGGGCCCAGCTTACTAGCTAGCGTTACTTGTCTTTAGTTGCTTGTCTCAAATTTACTCTTTTGCCTGAAGTAGCGTTATTCAAGCGTTCAAGAGTTGGTTGAGCACCAGTCGACCCGAAGAGGCCGCTCCGGCTAAAGTACAAGTTATTAGCACGTTAGCTTAGTTAGCCATATAACGTTAGCTAGCTTTTTTTGTTGTTGAATTTTTATAGCTATATCTGGGTAGTTGCCAACAAACAGCAGGGTTTTTGTATTGGGCATAGCAATCTCTACATCCCGCTGCAATACCCATTTTAGATGTAAGGGTGTCTTTGCAGCAGTTTGGAACATTTGACTTCGAGATTAGAAAGATTTGTTGCTGTTCAGGGCCCTGAAACTCAATATTAGCTTGCTAGTCTGCCTGAGTTGGGAGTGGCTAGAGGTTTGCATTAGCTGGTTAGCAAGCTAGCTAACAAACAAGGTCAGATGTTCTTATATCGCACCCGTCTATAGTGCGTAGGATAAACAAAACGTAGTAACACAAACTCTATAGAAAAACAATGTATTAATGACCTGTTAAACCACGGTCAGATTGACAGCGGGTGTGTTTCAATAGCCGTATCATCATCAGGCGCAGGGATAGGAAACCCCGCACTGGTCAAATAGTTTGTATAAACTACCAATCTGGATTTATCCGTTGCTGGGCTAAAGATTGGGTGCCACACTAGCCTGTTCAATATAGCTTCTTTCCCTGTACATTTGATGGACGTGATTAGATATTTTCTAGACGGCTACTGTTGCTATCGTCATGCGATTCTGGCTAGTCAGAATTCTGACCTGTACATAGTCGTGTTGAATAACATTCAGTGGACGTAATGTAGCTCTGTAGAAAGATAGTCCAAAAGTCTTTATTTTTTTTAATTTTTTTTACTTGTTAGATTTACAAGAGTATTGGTTACGTCAAAAATGAATATAATGTTTGATAGCTAGTTAGTGCTTTAACTCAAAATAGAATAGCCAGCCAGCGGAATAGCGAGGCTAAATTGAATTAACAGCCGATGATTGAAGACTGAGAACGTTGTCATTCTGGATCAAGAAACCTTGTCTTTAGTCTCTGGTTGGAGTAACACTCCCAAGCCATCATCAATGCCTTCAGCGCTGGCCGTCTTCTCCTGCCGTCCGAATTCACACCCTTTTCAGGAACGTCATGTCTACCTGGACGAGCCAGTCAAGATCGGGCGCTCTGTGGCACGATGCCGACCCGCTCAGAACAATGCTACGTTCGACTGCAAGGTTCTATCAAGGAACCATGCCCTTCTCTGGTTCGATCACAAGACTGGCAAGGTGAGTCTGTCAACCAGTCGGATAGCTACTAGCTTTTACTTTGCTTGGTACAATCCCTTTGCGCAGTCCCTGCCAGGCAGCCATGCAGTCAGATATGTTGAACTGGGTTGCAGTCGGCATGTCCAGGTACCTCAATGGAATAAGTGGTCAGTCAACCACCTATGGGTAAATAATGGGTCATGGCTGCAGGGTTAAGACACACACACACACACACGCACACACATATGGGTTGCCACTGACTGACAGCCCAGCTATGGCAACTGAGTTGAGATAGAAAATCAAATCATTGGTCACATTTTTGTGTTGCGTAGGGTTAGCCTAGTATTGTGCTGTCTGTGTGCCAACTTTCTCCCACCTAAATAAATAGATCAATAATAATGTGGGATATCACCTTTAGGACATCCATGGGAGATTAATAGTCTGCTTTCCAAATGGCACCCTATTCTCTATAGGCCTCTGGTCAAGAGTAGGGCACATAGGGTGTAATTTGGGATGCGCATAAAGATCCCCGAGCTAATTGCTTAGGCTACAGCTGCTAGGAAGCCTGTTTGAGCTTCGTGGATAAAGACGGTTAATGCAAGACACACAGCTGCCTGCTAGCGAGACAACCCAAGACAACACCCCACCCTAATACACACATCGCATACCTCCCCCAAGGTCCTCATGTACCCGCATGCACATCTAGCTCTAGTAACTGCATCACGTGACACACACACACAAGAATAGAAGGTTTAGTGTTTCCTTGACGAAATGGTTGTAGTTGTCTTGTCAGACGGACAGATAATGTTACTTTCAACACGGTGGTGTTGTCAGGGGAAAGTTACAGGGAAAGGAGAGTTACAGGGCAGTGGTGTTGTCATGGAAAGTTTAAAGGGCATGTATTGGTTAGTTTAACCTGGGGGAAATGAGAAACACCAGGGGTGCGTTCATTAGGCACACTTATGAAACACAGAAATCATGAGGCACTACTGGTACTTGTTCCTTAAACACTTGGCTCATTTTCCATTGTAAAATTTCTCGACTGTATGCCCTAATAAATTCCACCAATACGTTGTGGGGTTGTGGGCACACCTCGCCTGTCTTCACCTGGACTGCGTACAGTAGCTAGTACAGTTGGCACTACAGAGCAACCTTGGACGGTTGGCTTGTGTTAAGAGGTTAAAAAATGATTAAAACGTCGACAGCCAGAGGTCGGCGTAGATATCGATCCATGTTCACTATACCATATAAACCTTATACTGTCTACTCCACCCCTTCCACCAGAATAATGTGACTAGTTTCTTTACTGAACTGATTTGGGTGCTGAAATACCATACCAGTCAAGAGTGTGCTAACCTGTCATCAAGGCAAAGTGTGGCTACTATGAAGAGTCTTAAAATATATTTTGATTTGTTTAGCACTTTTGTTTACTACATAATTCCATATGTTATTTCATAGTTTTTGATGTCTTCACTATTGTTCTACAATGTAGAAAATAGTACAAATAAATACCCTTGAATGAGTAGGTGTGTCCAAACGTTTGACTGTTTCTGTAAGCCTCTCCCTCAGATTCCTGAACACTTCATAGCAAACAGTTGTTCAGTCCAGAAAGATATAGGGCCCACTTCCTGTGTAATGACGTAAGTAGATTTAAATGCCTGTTTTGTTAACTAGTTGTCTAATATTTGTCATGTTGTGCTTCTTGTTAGTAGAGATTTATCTGACCTCACTGGCTGAACGTCTTAGTTTGAACACCATTCTAGGTGTAGCAGGCAGCGCCAAGAGTTTAATATAGACAAAGAGATTACACACCCCTATCTTGGAATGCAGTTTTACTCTGCTAGTACTTTACACGCTCTCTATCCCTCCGTCTCACTGCTTTAAAGGACAAACCAGACCGCGCCGATAAACGGTTTAAATCAGAAGTTGTCCGTCCTATCTTCTATGACCACAGAACATCAGCCGTCATTCACTGTTCATTTCATAATGTTTTTCTACATGGTTTAATTATAAGCACTTAGTTTGCTACTAGTTCTATAACTGCTTGAAGAAATGGTCTTTTACTATTTCAGTATTATATTACTGTTAAGACCAGTGTCTCATTTACAATGGTGCCCTGAGGACAAATATTACATCAACAAAAATATTTAAACTAAAAGACAGCTATAAATACATTACATCCAGGTTAGTACAACAAGTTATAATAAACAATTGTTCACTTTAGTGAACTAATTTAAGATTATAAACCTCAATGTAACTAAATGTAATCTACAGCGCATTCGGAAAGTATTCTGACCCCTTGACTTTATCCACAATTTTTTTTTTTTCTCCCTCATCAATCTACACACAATACCACATAATGACAAAGCAAAAACAGGTTTTTAGAAATTTGTGAATTTTTCATAAGTATTCAGACCCTTTACTCAGTACTTTGTTGAAGCACCTTTGGCAGCGATTACAGCCTTGAGTCTTCTTGGGTATGACGCTACAAGCTTGGCATTCATGTATTCGGAGAGTTTCTCCCGTTCTTCTCTGCAGATCCTCTCAAGCTCTGTCAGGTTGGATGAGGAGTGTCACTGCACAGATATTTTCAGGTCTCCAGAGATGTTAGATTGGGTTCATAACCAATTTATTACTGTGATTATGATATGCTATAGGTCAGGCCCTAATGGTCACGCACATACAGTGCATTTTTATTTTTGACCCCACCGGCCAAACCCTCCCCTAACCCGGACGATGCTGGGCCAATTGTGAACCGTCCTATGGGACTCACGGCCACGGCCGGATGTGGCACAGCCCGGGAATGAACCCAGGTCTGTAGTAACGCTTCTAGCACTGCGACGCGGTGCCTCTCAGAAGGCCCTATACTTAACTACTTTATAATTATTTAAAAAAAATAATTGATCAGATATTATTCATTTTACCATTAATTTCACAAAAGTCTAATTACTGTTTTCGAAGTCTAACTGTAATAAACAAATCAATATTTGTAATATTTTTTTTTTATAACATTGTTCGCCTAATGAAAAGGCTTAACACTGGAAGAAAAATATAATTTTCAAACAAATATTATACAATTTAATCAGAGCTCTTTAGCCATTTTTGTAATGAGAATGCCAAGTAAAAAAAAAAAATATATATTTAACCAGGTCGGCCAGTTGAGAACAAGTTCTCATTTACAACTGCGACCTGGCCAAGATAAAGCAAAGCAGTGTGACACAAACAACAACACAGAGTTACACATGGAATAAACAAGCGTACAGTCGATAACACAATAGAAAAAGTCTATATACAGTGTGTGCAAATGGCGTGAGGAGGTAAGGCAATAAATAGGCCATAGTAGCAAAGTAATTACAATTTAGTAAATTAACACGGGAGTGATTGATGTGCAGATGATGATGTGCAAGTAGAAATACTGGTGTGCAAAAGAGCAGAAAAGTAAATAAAAACAGTATGGGGGTGAGGTAGGTAGATTGGATGGGCTATTTACAGATGGGCTATGTACAGCTGCATCTGGCCTACCTGGTTAAATAAAGGTGGAAAATAGCTGTGCAGCTGCTCAGATAGCTGATGTTTAAAGTTAGTGAGGGAAATAGAAGTCTCCAGCTTCAGCGATTTTGAATAAAAAATCAATTTCTTTTCAATATTATTATTATTTTTTTTCATTACCACATTTCCCCCATTTTTGCATTCAGAAATGATTCAGACCCCTTCACTTTTCCCACATGTGGTTACATTACAGCCTTATTCTAAAATGGATTAAATCGTTTTTCTACAATCTACAGACAATACCCCTTCGTGACCGTGGTCATTTTGGAAAAAAAATGTTTGCGAAAAAACAGACATTTTCCTTTGAGACTTGAAATTGACAAGATTTGGAAAGGCACACACCTATCTATAAGGTTCCACAGTTGACAGAGCATGTCAGAGCAAAAAATCAAGCCATGAGGTCGAAGGAATTGTCCGTAGAGCTCCGAGACAGGATTGTGTCAAGGCACAGATCTGGGGAAGGGTATCAAAACATTTCTGCAGCATTGAAGGTCCCCAAGAACACAGTGGCCTCCTTCATTCTAAAATGGAATAAGTTTGGAACCACCAAGACTCTTCCTAGAGCTGGCCGCCCGGCCAAACTGAGCAATCGGGGGAGAAGGGCCTTGGTCAGGGAGGTGACCAAGAACCCGATGGGTCAGTCTGACAGCTCCAGAGTTGCTCTGTGGAGATGGGAGAAAGGACTTTCAGACCAGGAGAAACAACATTCTCTGGTCGGCTTGAAAACTAGATTCAACTCTTTGGTCTGAATGCCAAGGGTCACGTCAGGCGTCAGTCAGCCTATTACCATCCATATACGGTGAAGCATGGTGGTGGCAGCGTCATGCTGTGGGGATGTTTTTCATGTACTGATAGACTAGTCAGGATTGAGGAAAAGATGAACGGAGCAAAGCGCTCAGGACTTCAGACTGGGGTGAAGGTTCACCTTCCAACATGGTAATGACCCTAAGCACACAGCCAAGACAATGCAGGAGTGGCTTCAGGGCAAGTCTCTGAATGTCCTTGAGTGGCCCAGCCAGAGCCCGGACTTGAACCCGATTGAACATCTCTGGAGAGACCTGGAAATAGCTGTTCTGCGACGCTCCCCATCCAACCTGTCAGAGCTTGAGAGGATCTGCATAGAAAAATGGGAGAAACTCCAGAAATACAGGTGTGCCAAGCTTGTAGCCTTATACCCAGGAAGACTCGAGGCTGTAATCACTGGCAAAGGTGCTTCAACAAAGTACTGAGTAAAAGGTCTGAATACTTATGTAAATGTTATATTTAAGTTTTTTTATATATATATTTGCTAAAATGTCAACCTGTTTTTACTTTGTCATTATGTGGTATTGTGTGTAGATTGGGGGGGGGGGGGGGCAATTTAATCAATTTTAGAATAAGGTTGTTACATAACAAAATGTGGATAAAGTCAATGGGAATGAATACTTTCCGAATGCACTGTATGGAACCGCTATCAGGTGCACTGTTTACAATGGTGTTTTCCTGCGAATTACATTTTGGCAGATTTTTGAAAATTATGTTTTATTTTCTGTTCTGTTAAGTTGCAGTACCATAATCTACACTGAACAAAAATGTAAAAGCAACATGTAAGGTGTTGGTCCCAAGTTTTAATGAGCTGAAATAAAAGATCCCCCAAAAAATTAATACGTACAAAAGCCTATTCTCAAATTTTGTGCACAAATTTATTGTGCTGGGGACAATAACAGGCCACTCTAAAATGTTCAGTTTTGTCACACAACCCAATGCCACAGATTTCCCAAGTCTTGAGGGAGCGTGCAATTGGCATGCTGACGGCAGGAATGCCCATCAGAGCTGTTCCCAGATAATTTAATGTTCATTTCTCTACCATAAGCTGCCGTATTTCTGTCTGTAATAAAGCCCTTTTGTGGGTAGAGAGTCTGATTGGCTGGGCCTGGCTCCCAAGGGCTGGGCTTGGCTCCCCAGTGGGTGGGCCTATGCCGACCCATGGCTGCGCCCCTGGCCAGCCATGTGAAGGCCGTAGATTAGGGCTTAATGAATTTATTTAAATGTACTGATTTCCTTATTGAACTGTAAGTCAGCAAAATATTTTGAAATTGCATGTTTTTATATTTTTGTTCAGTATAAATATCAAGCCCATTGTATCTTAAGAGAACACCTTTGTTGATGTCTACAGGCTCTGTGAGGTCATAGCTGTTCATTTTGTAAATGTTCCTAAGACCTGCTAAAACAACCAACATAACCAGCTGATTCCCCCCCCCCCCCTCTCAGGCATATCTTATTAAGCCCATAGGAAGGAGATTGTAGGTAGGTGTGTCCCAAATGGCACCCCGTAGGGAGTTATTTGGGACACAGGTCTAGTCTTCTCTGGGTATGTGGCAGGTCTTTTTTATTATTTTTTATACCCCGCTCTGTTCTCTCTCTTGTAGGTAGGGCATTTTTTTAAATGCCAACAGTCAAGGGTTAGTTAGGATCTCCAGGCAGGAGCTGCAGTCCTGAGTAATCTGTATGTTTTCCAGGTTCCGGAGTTGTGATTCTGAATTGGAATCCTGGTGGTGCTGTCACCGTGGCGCTGACCACATGCTATGTTACCCTTTCAGAGGGTTTTTTCTTATTTTCTCTCTGCTGTGATTGGTTCCTAATTTGTTACGAAGCAGCAGCAATCCTCTGTGGCAGGAAGGAATCGTTGGAGTTGAAAGTGTAGTTTGTAACCTTTTTTTAGTCCCCCCCCCCCCCAGCTGGCGCCTCTGTGTTGAACGTTGTGGTTAATCATTCTGGGGCTTTCTGCCCTGTGGCTAGAGAGGGGAGGGGTCGCCTGACCTGTGCTGTTCTCAGAGCTCTTTGTGCAATCTTGTCAACTCCTACATGACGGTGACCATAGGAGTTGACAAGACACCGTAAACATATATGCAGGCTATGAGAGTGGGGTTTCCCCAGAAGACCGGCTGGCCCTGGATCCACAATACCTCTGAGTAGGACTGATCTGAAGTTTCTATTTTATTTATTTTTGATCACAGGGAGTAATATTATATGGACGACATGTGGGGACATGATCCTAGATCAGCTCTCCTCTGGGATGCTTTGTGGATACGGGCCCTGAACTCCTGCTCCCCACTGACCTGAAAGGAGAGCCTTCGCTCTCCTGGCCTTCATTGGTACAGCTGCTACGGTATGGTGACTAGGGGGTTTCTGTCCTGGTATGGTGACTAGGGGGTTTCTGCCCTGCTACGGTATGGTGACTAGGGGGTTTCTGTCCTGCTACGGTATGGTGACTAGGGGGTTTCTGCCCTGCTACGGTATGGTGACTAGGGGGTTTCTGCCCTGCTACGGTATGGCGACTAGGGGGTTTCTGTCCTGCTACGGTATGGTGACTAGGGGGTTTCTGTCCTGCTACGGTATGGTGACTAGGGGGTTTCTGCCCTGCTACGGTATGGTGACTAGGGGGTTTCTGTCCTGCTACGGTATGGTGACTAGGGGGTTTCTGCCCTGCTACGGTATGGTGACTAGGGGGTTTCTGCCCTGCTACGGTATGGCGACTAGGGGGTTTCTGTCCTGCTACGGTATGGTGACTAGGGGGTTTCTGTCCTGCTACGGTATGGTGACTAGGGGGTTTCTGCCCTGCTACGGTATGGTGACTAGGGGGTTTCTGCCCTGCTACGGTATGGCGACTAGGGGGTTTCTGTCCTGCTACGGTATGGTGACTAGGGGGTTTCTGCCCTGCTACGGTATGGTGACTAGGGGGTCTCTGCCCTGCTACGGAATGGTGACTAGGGGGTTTCTGTCCTGCTACGGTATGGTGACTAGGGGGTTTCTGCCCTGCTACGGTATGGTGACTAGGGGGTTTCTGTCCTGCTACGGTATGGCGACTAGGGGGTTTCTGTCCTGCTACGGTATGGTGACTAGGGGGTTTCTGTCCTGCTACGGTATGGCGACTAGGGGGTTTCTGTCCTGCTACGGTATGGTGACTAGGGGGTCTCTGCCCTGCTACGGAATGGTGACTAGGGGGTTTCTGTCCTGCTACGGTATGGTGACTAGGGGGTCTCTGCCCTGCTACGGAATGGTGACTAGGGGGTTTCTGTCCTGCTACGGTATGGTGACTAGGGGGTTTCTGTCCTGCTACGGTATGGTGACTAGGGGGTCTCTGTCCTGCTACGGTATGGTGACTAGGGGGTCTCTGCCCTGCTACGGTATGGTGACTAGGGGGTTTCTGTCCTGCTACGGTATGGTGACTAGGGGGTTTCTGCCCTGCTACGGTATGGTGACTAGGGGGTTTCTGCCCTGCTACGGTATGGTGACTAGGGGGTTTCTGTCCTGCTACGGTATGGTGACTAGGGGGTTTCTGTCCTGCTACGGTATGGCGACTAGGGGGTTTCTGTCCTGCTACGGTATGGTGACTAGGGGGTTTCTGCCCTGCTACGGTATGGTGACTAGGGGGTTTCTGTCCTGCTACGGTATGGTGACTAGGGGGTTTCTGTCCTGCTACGGTATGGTGACTAGGGGGTTTCTGTCCTGCTACGGTATGGTGACTAGGGGGTTTCTGTCCTGGTATGGTGACTAGGGGGTTTCTGTCCTGGTATGGTGACTAGGGGGTTTCTGTCCTGGTATGGTGACTAGGGGGTTTCTGTCCTGGTATGGTGACTAGGGGGTTTCTGTCCTGCTACGGTATGGTGACTTGGGGGTCTCTGCCCTGCTACGGTATGGTGACTAGGGGGTTTCTGTCCTGCTACGGTATGGCGACTAGGGGGTTTCTGCCCTGCTACGGTATGGTGACTAGGGGGTTTCTGTCCTGCTACGGTATGGTGACTAGGGGGTTTCTGTCCTGCTACGGTATGGTGACTAGGGGGTTTCTGTCCTGCTACGGTATGGCGACTAGGGGGTTTCTGTCTGAGCCCTGCTACGGTATGGCGACTAGGGGGTTTCTGCCCTGCTACGGTATGGTGACTAGGGGGTTTCTGTCCTGCTACGGTATGGTGACTAGGGGGTTTCTGTCCTGCTACGGTATGGCGACTAGGGGGTTTCTGCCCTGGTATGGTATGGCGACTAGGGGGTTTCTGTCCTGCTACGGTATGGTGACTTGGGGGTCTCTGTCCTGCTACGGTATGGTGACTAGGGGGTTTCTGTCCTGCTACGGTATGGCGACTAGGGGGTTTCTGTCCTGCTACGGTATGGCGACTAGGGGGTTTCTGCCCTGGTACGGTATGGCGACTAGGGGGTTTCTGTCCTGCTACGGTATGGCGACTTGGGGGTCTCTGTCCTGCTACGGTATGGTGACTAGGGGGTTTCTGTCCTGCTACGGTATGGCGACTAGGGGGTTTCTGTCCTGCTACGGTATGGCGACTAGGGGGTTTCTGCCCTGGTATGGTATGGTGACTAGGGGGTTTCTGTCCTGCTACGGTATGGTGACTAGGGGGTTTCTGTCCTGCTACGGTATGGCGACTAGGGGGTTTCTGTCCTGCTACGGTATGGTGACTAGGGGGTTTCTGTCCTGCTACGGTATGGCGACTAGGGGGTTTCTGTCCTGCTACGGTATGGTGACTAGGGGGTTTCTGTCCTGCTACGGTATGGTGCCTAGGGGGTTTCTGTCCTGCTACGGTATGGTGACTAGGGGGTTTCTGCCCTGCTACGGTATGGCGACTAGGGGGTTTCTGTCCTGCTACGGTATGGCGACTAGGGGGTTTCTGTCCTGCTACGGTATGGCGACTAGGGGGTTTCTGCCCTGCTACGGTATGGCGACTAGGGGGTTTCTGTCCTGCTACGGTCTGGCGACTAGGGGGTTTCTGTCCTGCTACGGTATGGCGACTAGGGGGTTTCTGTCCTGGTACAGTATGGTGACTAGGGGGTTTCTGTCCTGCTACGGTATGGTGACTAGGGGGTCTCTGCCCTGCTACGGTATGGCGACTAGGGGGTTTCTGTCCTGCTACGGTATGGCGACTAGGGGGTTTCTGCCCTGCTACGGTCTGGTGACTAGGGGGTCTCTGCCCTGCTACGGTATGGTGACTTGGGGGTCTCTGCCCTGCTACGGTATGGCGACTAGGGGGTTTCTGTCCTGCTACGGTATGGTGACTAGGGGGTTTCTGTCCTGCTACGGTATGGTGACTAGGGAGTTTCTGCCCTGCTACAGTATGGTGACTAGGGGGTTTCTGTCCTGCTACGGTCTGGCGACTAGGGGGTTTCTGCCCTGCTACGGTATGGCGACTAGGGGGTTTCTGCCCTGCTACGGTATGGCGACTAGGGGGTTTCTGCCCTGCTACGGTATGGCGACTAGGGTGTTTCTGTCCTGCTACGGTATGGCGACTAGGGGGTTTCTGTCCTGCTACGGTATGGTGACTAGGGGGTTTCTGCCCTGCTACGGTATGGTGACTTGGGGGTGTCTGTCTGAGCCCAGAGAGTAGCAGCCTGGTCACGTAGTTAGGGCTGACCCCAATTATTTAAGTGTTTGGTCTATAGGCTATGGGTCAACCAAGATATCTATAGATATACACTACCAGTCAAAAGTTTGGACACCTACTCATTCAAGGGTTTTACTTTATTTTTTTACTATTTTCTACGTTGTTGAATAATAATGAAGACAAGCTATGAAATAACACACAGAATCATGTAGTAACCCATTTTTTTTTTAAATAAATCAATATACATTTGAGATTCTTCAAGGTAGCCACCCATTGCCTCAACCAGCTTCATGAGGAATGTTTTTCCAACAGTCTTGAAGGAGTTCCCACATATGCTGAGCACTGAGCTGCTTTTCATTCACTCTGCTGTCCAACTCATCCCAAACCATCTCAATTGGTTTGAGGTCGTGGGGTGATTGTGATGCAGCACTCCATCACTCTCCTTGGTCAAATAGCCCTTACACAGCCTGGAGGTGTGTTTTGGGTCATTTGTCCTGTTGAAAAACAAATGATAGTCCCACTAAGCGCAAACCAGATGGGATGGCGTGTTATGATTGGTTGACGGTAGGTGGGGGCAGTACTTCCTGTATAAACACAAACTCACTTCCTTGACAACAGCTCTGCACTGCTCCGTGGACTACGAATGCCCTGATTTCTGCAGATTCAGTATCACTGTAAATGCTGCATGGCCAATGCAGATGTCGGATTGACCATGCAGGGTCCAGACTCAAAACGCACTTCTCTATCCGGAGTCCGTTCTCTCCCGCCAATTTGTGCACATTCACTGTTTCATAACTTCATTGTGTGAATTGTTGGCGTTTTGATTGTTGGTGTACTTTTCCCCATTTACATACATCACTAGTAGTACGTTTACCACTAATTCCTGTAACTTCTCATTTACAATGTTTGGTTATAATATTTCTGTTAATGCATTCAATGTATTGTTGTTATTCCGTTCTTACTGTTTTCATTGTTGGACTGGACACCGACACTACACTTGTGAGAAACTTTTACCAGTTTTCTCAATTCATTTTAGTCCTTTTTGTTTGGAGCGCTCCTGTCAGTGTTGAGTAAGAACGAGCACTTGATTACCCCCAAGTATATAGGCTACCTGGTCTGCACACACATGTAGGCATAAATGTGCTCATTTGGGGATCTGATAGTATTTCTGATTGGCTTAACTCACCACCACTAATGAGCTGTGGGGCTTCTCAAAGTACATTTTTTTCTTCACCTCAAACAGCAAACTGAATCTGTTTTTACATCCATTGAGAATGACAATCGTTCCTCAATGTATTTAAAAAATCTTTCCAGCTCTCTCCCTTTCGATAACCACCTTCGATAACCACCTTTCGATAACCAAATGTAATGCTCTGATCCAGTGGAAACGTCAACAAAATATGCCTACCTGATTACTTCTTTACCAGTGCTTGACTTGGACTGAAATGTCTTCTGGGACTTATTTTGAGTGCCGGTACTGTTTATATTTAGGTGCAGGAGCTCCACGATACTGTTGAGAAAATATTCTATAAGAGGAACAGGACCTCACGCAGGATAAAATCTGATGTGGCGGTACTCCGCTCCGATGAGCTCCTGCCCAAGTCAACCACTGCTTCTTAGACCTTGCACAAATAGCCTACAGCTGTCTGTCCCGAGCTCACTGGCACAGGAAACTCTGATGGCCCATAATATTTTATACAAAGTTTATTTGTTGTCTTTTATGTAGGCTATCCTTACATTAGTTGGTGACAGAATTTACTTTTTCAGATTATAATTTTTATTTGGTTAGAATTTTGGTTAACCACACGACAATGATTTTGAGATATGAAGACATTATAAATTAAATTAAACTGTTCCTCAAATGTGCATTTTTAAAAACCATAACTGTCATGCAGATCGGTTGAAATTGTGAGATATAAATTGGTGTTCCATATGACAAAGGTTGCCGACTCGTTGTGTAGCCTATTACCGGCGACTTCAGGAGAGTAATGGCAGAATCTGCGAAAGACAGCAGGAGCTGGAGGAGGATGCTTGAGTCAGGTTAAGATCTTCTGGTTATCTAGACATCTGGCTCCCTCTTGAGTCTTTGGTGTCTTATGTCATCAAACAGTAAGCTTAAAGCATCAGACAAGCTAAATAGTTGATTTTATTAAAACCCATAGGGAGTCTATAAAATAGAAAATAGCCCAACAAACAGTTTACCATTTGTGCGTTCTTGTCAACTCTAATGATAATGCCAAACAGATCTTGGGCCAACAGATTTGTCTCCCCGGAGACCACAACTACAGGCAGTGAGCCTCAGGGGAGCTCTACTGACCTGAAAGGAAAGACTTCCCTGGCACTGCTAATACTGTATGAGGAGAGCTAGGAGGAAAGGTGCCAACCCTGAGTCATATATAACTGGGCCAGCCAAGAGTCTTTGGGCCTGTGTCCCAAATGGCACACCCTATTCACTACATTGTGTTTTTTGACCAGAGCCTGTAGAGAATATCTGATTTGGAATGTTCCAGCCTCAAAGCCAGTGGCGGAACATTCCAAATCATGACCAGCTTTTAGCAGCCTGTCAGGAGCTGTATAGCGACAAAAGACATATTTCACTTGACGGTCGGCCCAAATGGCACCCTTTCCCCTATATAATCATCCGGTTCTGGTCAGTACTATATAGAGCAACCGTTTTGACTTGGCAATGTGACAAATTTTTTACTGAGTTATAGTTCATATAAGGAAATAAATCTCTTAAAATTATATTCATTAAGACCTAATCTATGGAATTCACATGACTGGGAATAAATATATGCATCTGTTGGTCACAGATACAGTACCTTTTTTTAAAGTAGGGGCGTGGATCAGAAAACCAGTCAGTATCTGGTGTGACCACCATTAGCCTCATGCAGCGTGACACATCTCCTTCACATAGAGTTGATCAGGCTGTTGATTGTGGAATTGTGTCCCACTCTTCAATGGCTGTGCGAAGTTGCGGGACCTGGAACACGCCGTCATACACGCCTACCCTAACCAATTAGTTGAAACAACCATGTTGTGTTAATGTCTGTGTACCAGTTGACTTTGTCTGTACACAGCGAACACACACACACACACACACACACACACACAGAGCAGTCTGTTTCATAATGAGCAGGTTGTGGGTTTGTGTTGGTGCTTCATAATACCAATGTTCTGCCTGATTGCATGCCTCATTCTCCCTACCCTACCGTGTCCTGTCTTTGACAAACCTCCTAGCTGCCTGCTACCCTGCCCTGTCCTGTGTTGACTAACCTCTAGCTGCCCTGCTCTGTCATTGACCAACCTCTAGCTGCCCTGTCCTGTGATGCCCAACCTCTAGCTGCCCTGTCCTGTGTTGCCCAACCTCTAGCTGCCCTGCTCTGTCATTGACCAACCTCTAGCTGCCCTGTCCTGTGATTGACCAACCTCTTGCTGCCCTGCCCTGTCCTGTGTTGCCCAACCTCTAGCTACCCTGTCCTGGACAAACCTCTAGCTGCCTGCTACCCTGTCCTTGACCAACCTCTAGCTGCCCTGTCCTGGACAAACCTCTAGTTGCCTGCTACCCTGTCCTGGACCAACCTCTAGCTGCCTCCACTAGTCTACTGCCAAACCCTCATTGTAACCTGCCATGAATAGGATACCACCAGATTACCTTATTTATTTATCAACCTGATAAAGTTGACTGAATGAGAAAGAACACGTCATTCACAGCAATGACCTGGGGAGGCCTATCAGTGAAGGAATTCCATCCAAAATGGAGAGGACGTGATAAGGATTTAGGGTGATTGTGTCTAATTCTATTTAAACATGAGCTATATCCTTTTTCAGAATCATGTCCTACGTTTTTTTTTAAGAAGAGGAGAGAGTGCAGAGGGAAGACTTTATATTTCAGACGATCAAACGTACTGCCAGGTTCCCGTACGGTCTAATGAAGGAACCTTGGCTATTGTAGTGGAAACTGTCAAGACAGCAGAAAACAGGACCGTGGTGTCAGGCTGTTTCCGATGTGAGTGTTACTGGAGAGTTGGTCTGAGTAGATTTACTGGCTATTAATCAATTTAAGCGCAATTCTTTGCTTCTTTCTAAAAAATAAATTTAAAAAACACCGGAGAGTGAAGTCAGTGGGAAAAGGACTTAAGGCTGTGTTTACATACAGCCCAATTATGTGCAAAAAATAGCTGATCCGATTGGTCAAAAGACAGATTTGCGGGATAAGATCAGGGGCCTTTTGGATCTTCCCCACCAATGCGGTTTCAGGAGACGGGACGTGAGGAATCAGGAAAAACAGAGCCTTAGACTGGAATGACTTGGTGTAGAGTTTCTCTGAGATGAGGGCGGGGGGGGGGGGGGGGGTTGCGGCGTCTTGGAGCTCTACGGACAATTCCTTCAACCTCATGGCTTGGTTTTTCACTCTGACATGCACTGTCAACTGTGGAACCTTATATAGACAGGTGTGTGCCTTTCCAAATCATGTCCAATCAATTGAATTTACCACAGGTGGAGTCTAATCAAGTTGTAGAAACATCTCAAGGACGATC
The DNA here is from genome assembly GCF_045679555.1 of Salvelinus alpinus. NCBI lineage: Eukaryota > Metazoa > Chordata > Actinopteri > Salmoniformes > Salmonidae > Salvelinus > Salvelinus alpinus. The sequence continues at coordinate 60,854,669 of NC_092097.1, forward strand.
AATGGAAACAGGATGCACCTGAGCTCAATTTTTAAGTCTTATAGCAAAAGGGTCTGAATACTTATGTAAGGTATTTGTTTTTAATTTTGCAAAAATGTATCTCATTTTTGTTTTGTCTTTATGGGGTATTGTGTGTTGATTGAGGTGGAGGGGACTATTTAATACATTTTAGATTAAGGCTGTAACAAAATGTGGGATAAGTGAAGGTCTGAATACTTTCCCGACACACTGTATACAGTACCAGAGAAGTGGAGCATTTTTATTTGTTGTGCTATAATTTCTTCACGATCTTCATTTCAAAAGGAAGGCTGCATCTCTACCTAGTACTGTATCATGGTGATGGAGATACAAAACTCCCGAACAGCAAGTCCCTGTACCTCTCCCCTCTGCACCCAACTGAGATCCAAAACTCCCGAATAGCAAGTCCCTGTACCTCTCCCCTCTTCGCCCAACTGAGATCCAAAACTCCCGAACAGCAAGTCCCTGTACCTCTCCCCTCTTCGCCCAACTGAGATCCAAAACTCCCGAACAGCAAGTCCCTGTACCTCTCCCCTCTTCGCCCAACTGAGATCCAAAACTCCCGAACAGCAAGTCCCTGTACCTCTCCCCTCTGCACCCAACTGAGATCCAAAATTCCCAATAGCAAGTCCCTGTACCTCTCCCCTCTTCGCCCAACTGAGATTCAAAACTCCCGAACAGCAAGTCCCTGTACCTCTCCCCTCTGCACCCAACTGAGATCCAAAACTCCCGAATAGCAAGTCCCTGTACCTCTCCCCTCTTCGCCCAACTGAGATCCAAAACTCCCGAACAGCAAGTCCCTGTACCTCTCCCCTCTGCACCCAACTGAGATCCAAAACTCCCGAATAGCAAGTCCCTGTACCTCTCCCTTCTTCACCCAACTGAGATCCAAAACTCCCTGCTGCTGCTCTTTCCCCCGGCCCTGTGTGGTAGTCAAGGCAACAGCAAACTCACATCCTCCTATGACCCCTCCCTCTCCTTGGGTCCCTCTGTTTTTACTGTCTCAAATGTTGTAGTGGCAATCCTCTGCTGTAACTGGACTGTAGTTTAATATCAATACAACTCGATGCAGAGATAATAAATGATAATACATTTGTTTTATAGTGCCTTTCTAGAACACCTGGACAATACCACAAGAAACACACATCACCCTGTAAATGGACACACCTTAAAGGGCTTTAAAAATATATATATATTTATTTTGAAAAGTCTCAGCAAATTAGGCCTACTTCCATAGCTCTACATTTTTCCTCCGTTCACCGTTTGCTTTCTGTGGTCGATCGTACTGTTTCTGTGAGGTAGTAGTAACATCACAACTTTTGGTAATATTAGCACGTCCTGAGCAAACTTGGGTTCAAATACTACTCAATACTTTTAGCGTTTTTGTTGTCGCCTGCCTGGACTTCCAGATGGGCGTGGTTTGTGCTCTGAAGACTGTTCTATTGGATCCGTGGTGCCAGACGAGCTCATTCTTGTCCAGATAAAGTATTTGAAATGAGTGAGTAGTATTGGAGCTAGGGCTGTAGATCCAATAGTCACACCCTGAGTTAAAAATAATTTAAAAAAGCAAATATATGCACTGAGCGTTGTCTTTATGCAATAAGCATACTGTTTGATGACATAATTAAGACACAGAAATGAATCGAGGGATTCAGAGGTGAAGAACCAGAAGAGGACCTGTTCTCTTTCCTCTCCGGCTGACCTTCCCAGATTCTGCCCTTTACGTTCCTGAAGTTACCGGTAGTTGGCTACACAAGGGGTCACCGTTTTTACATTTTATGTAGAACTCCAATAAACAATTCATCTTACTAATTTCTACCGATCTGCGTGCCAGTTAGGATTTTCATAGGCACTTTGTTTTGTTGTTGAACAGCTTTGTTGACATTACTTTTGTTCTATGGCCAACTAGGTAAAAGAAGTTTAAATGAAGACAACAAATAAAAACATTGCAGGTAGAAAATATCCTGACAAAAATAAATATCCTGTAAGTTACATTGGCTACGCATGGAGGAATGTTCATGTTAAACAAACTTGTCTCAACTGGGTCCGGCCTTGCAACATTGTCTCAACTGGGTCCGGCCTTGCAACATTGTCTCAACTATTCTGGTCCCTCAGTGTTTCCATGCCAGTGAGCTCCGGACAGACACAGCTGGTCCCTCAGTGTTTCCCATGCCAGTGAGCTCCGGACAGACACAGCTGGTCCCTCAGTGTTTCCCATGCCAGTGAGCTCCGGACAGACACAGCTGGTCCCTCAGTGTTTCCCATGCCAGTGAGCTCCGGACAGACACAGCTGGTCCCTCAGTGTTTCCCATGCCAGTGAGCTCCGGACAGACACAGCTGGTCCCTCAGTGTTTCCCATGCCAGTGAGCTCCGGACAGACACAGCTGGTCCCTCAGTGTTTCCCATGCCAGTGAGCTCCGGACAGACACAGCTGTATTTCTGCAAGGGATAAGAAGAAATATGTTTTTTTATTTATAACGTTTCCACTGGATCAGAGCTTTAACATTTCTCTCCCAAAAAGGCTCAGTGGTTATCAAAGGGAGGAACTATTGTAATTCTCAATGGTTGTAAAAAAGAAAATGTTTTTTAAAATTTAAACTCCGCAGCTCATTAGTAGTGTTGAGTTAAGACGTTCATAAATACAATCAGACATCCACAAATAGACACATTAATACATTTTATTTGCAGGCCAGGTAGCCTAAGCCTACTACGTAATCTGGTGCATGTCCTTACTCCACATAAGCACTCCAAACAAAAGACGTTGAATAAATTGACTTAACTTGTAAATGTAATTTTTAAATAAACCAAAAACCTTTTTTCTCACAAGTGTAGCATAGGTTGTGAGCTCTGCAAACAACGTGTCCACTCTGTCAATGGGAACAGGAAATGACTGTCATAACGTGTCCACTCTGTCAATGGGAACAGGAAATGACTGTCCTAACAACGTGTCCACTCTGTCAATGGGAACAGGAAATGACTGTCATAATGTGTCCACTCTGTCAATGGGAACAGGAAATGACTGTCATAATGTGTCCACTCTGTCAATGTGAACAGGAAATGACTGTCATAATATACAAAAGTATGTGGACACCCCTTCAAATTAGTGGATTCGGCTTACTCAGCCACACCCGTTGCTAACGGCTATATAACATCGAGCACACAGCCATGCACTCTCCATCGACAGATATTGGCAGTAGAATGACCCGTACTGAAGAGCTCAGTGACTTTCAACATGGCACCGTCATAGGAAAGTCAGTTCGTCAAATTTCTGCCCTGCTAGATCTTCCCCGGTCAACTGTAAGTGCTGTTATTGTGAAGTGGAAACATCTAGGAGTAACAGCAGCTCAGCCGTGAAGTGGTAGGCCACACAAGCTCACAGAAGGAGACCGCTGAGTGCTGAAGCGCGTAGCGTGGTAAGATCATCTGTCCAGCTTCAACACTACTGAGTTCCAAACTGCCTCGAAGCAACGTCCACATCAGACCGAGTAGCGCAGAGGTCTGAGGCACTGCATTGCATTACAGACCCGAGTTTGATCCCAGGCTGTACCACAACTGGACGTGATCGGGAGTCACATAGGGCGGCACACAATTGGCCCAGCGTCGTCCGGGTTAGAGGATGGTTTGGCGGGGATAGGCAGTACATTGTAAATAACAATTTCTACATAACTGACTTGCCTAGTTAAATAAATAAAGTAAAAAATAAAAATAAAAACTGTTCGTTGGAAGCTTCAAGAAATGGGTTTCCATGGCTGAGTAGCCACACAAGCCTAAGATCACCATGCGCAATGCCAAGCATTGACTGGAGGGGTGTAAAGCTCGTCGCTATTGGACTCTGGAGCAGTGGATACGTGTTCTCTGGAGTGATGAATCACGCTTCACCATCTGGCAGTCCGACGGATGAATCTGGGTTTGGCGGATGCCAGGGGAAAACGCTACCTGCCCCAATGCATAGTGCCAACTGTAAAGTTTGGTGGAGGAGGATTAATGGTCTGGGGCTATACACACACACACACACACACAGCCTAGTTTACAAATAGCTGGTGGAGCGAAGACCGACAGTGGTAGGGATAAGAGAACTGCCAGAATCTATCTACCAGTTAATGCCAATGCAAGAATGGGTATGTAAACCAGGTATTTACGTTTTTAAAGTCTTGAATATTTACAATGCCTATTTCAGTTATCATAGAATAGCCTACGTTGACGATCAGACTTTTCCTCTAGACTTTTTTTGTGTCCTTAAAGTCATGAAGTTATGGTAGCAGATTTTTAAATTCTACTGCTTTTCAAAAAAGTATTCACAACCCTTGTCGTCAACATTTTGTTACAAAGTGGGAGTAAAATGGATTTGAAAAAAAAAAACACTTTTTTTTGCATCAACGATCTACATTAAACTCCACGGTTGTGAAGAAAAATATAACTATCAAAAAATCAAGATTGTTATAAGTATTCAACCTCCGTCAATACATGAAGAAATCAGCTTTGGCAGCGAGTCTTTCTGGGTAAATCTCTAAGAGCTTTCCACATCTTCTATTCTTTTCATAGTTCTTAATTGGTTATTGATCATTGCTAGACCAACCACTTTCAGATCTTATTACCATGGCAACATGTCAAACTGTAACTCAAACATTCACTGTCTTCTTGGTAAACAACTCCAGTGTATATGTGACCTTCGGTAGTAGCTTATTGTTCTGCTGAAAGGTAAATTCATCTCCCAGTGTCTGGTGGGTAACAGGCAACCAGGTTTTCCTCTAGGATTTTACCTATGCTGTTTTAATATTTTACTAACAAATGCATAAGAATTGGCGGGAGAGAGCGCATTCTGAAGAGATGCATTGTGCATCTAAACCACTCTCTCTTAGTCTGGTCTCATTACCACATAGTGAAGGGTTATATGGTTTCATTGTCTGGTCTCATTACCACATAGTGAAGTGTCTGGTCTCTCATTACCACATAGTGAAGTGGCTGGTCTCTCATTACCACATAGTGAAGTGGCTGGTCTCTCATTACCACATAGTGAAGTGGCTGGTCTCTCATTACCACATAGTGAAGTGGCTGGTCTCTCATTACCACATAGTGAAGTGGCTGGTCTCACATTACCACATAGTGAAGTGTCTGGTCTCTCATTACCACATAGTGAAGTGTCTGGTCTCACATTACCACATAGTGAAGTGGCTGGTCTCACATTACCACATAGTGAAGTGGCTGGTCTCTCATTACCACATAGTGAAGTGGCTGGTCTCTCATTACCACATAGTGAAGTGGCTGGTCTCTCATTACCACATAGTGAAGTGGCTGGTCTCTCATTACCACATAGTGAAGTGGCTGGTCTCTCATTACCACATAGTGAAGTGGCTGGTCTCTCATTACCACATAGTGAAGTGGCTGGTCTCTCATTACCACATAGTGAAGTGGCTGGTCTCTCATTACCACATAGTGAAGTGGCTGGTCTCTCATTACCACATAGTGAAGTGGCTGGTCTCTCATTACCACATAGTGAAGTGGCTGGTCTCTCATTACCACATAGTGAAGTGTTTACAGGGCTTCATTGTCTGGTCTCCTCTACTTCACTAGAGTCAGATGAACTCAAGGATGCCATTTTTTTCCTCTACATCCGGTATGAAGGAAGTTACAGGTTGTTTCGCGAGCCTGTGCTAACTAGTGTTAGTCTATAGTATCTAATAGCATGCTATCACTTACCATAGACTTCCAGGCGTTGCGCTAACGCTATTTAGCAGCTTCCTTCAAACTACACAGACGTATAAATGGTATCCACATGTTCATCTGAGTCTGGGGAAGTAGATAATTGGCTTTGTTGACAAAATCCCAAAGTATCCCTTTAATAGTTTATTGTTCCTATTGGGCTGATGGGATCTGGCATGTTTATTGGGCTGATGGGATGGGATCTGGCATGTTTAATAGTTTATTGTGCTGATGGGACGGGATCTGGCATGTTTATTGTTCCTATTGGGCTGATGAGATCTAGCATGTCTAATAGTTTATTGGGCTGATGGGATCTGGCATGTCTAATAGTTTATTGGGCTGATGGGACGGGATCTGGCATGTCTAATAGTTTATTGGGCTGATGGGACGGGATCTGTCATGTCTAATAGTTTATTGGGCTGATGGGACGGGATCTGGCATGTTGTCATTAGAGGTCTACCTATTTATGATTATGAATTTATGATTTATGATGATTTATGATTTTCCGATACCGATGTATTGGAGGACCAAAAAAAGCCGATACCGATTAATCGGACGATTACAAAAAAAAAATATATATATATTTTTTTTTTTGTAAAAAAATTGGGCTGATGGGATTTTTGTATATTAAAAAAGGTGTATAAATATACACATACACACACACACACACACACACACACACACAACAATACTGAATGAACAATGTAAACTTTTTTTAAACTTAAAAAAATACATCAATTTAGTCTCAAATAAATAATGGAACATGTTTAAATAATGCAAAAACAAAGTGTTGGAGAAGAAAGTAAAAGTGCAATATGTGCCATGTAAGAAAGCTAACGTTTAAGTTCCTTGCTCAGAACATGAGAACATATGAAAGCTGGTGGTTCCTTTTAACAGGAGTCTTCAATATTCCCAGGTAAGAAGTTTTAGGTTGTAGTTATAGATATTATAGGATTATTTCTCTCTATACGATTTGTATTTCATAGACCATAGACGCTCATAGACATTTGACTATTGGATGTTCACTATAGTATTGGCAGCCTAATCTCGAGAGTGGATGGGTTTGAAGTCATAAACAGCGCTGTGCTTCAAGCATTGCTAAGAGCTGCTGGCAAATGCAGTAAAGTGCTGTTTGAATGAATGCTTATGATCCTGCTGCTGCCTACCACTGCTCAGTCAGACTGCTCTATCAAATCATAGACTTAAATATAATAAACAAACAGAAATACGAGCCTCTGGTCATTAAGGTTAAAACCGGACACTATAATTTCGTGAACAAAACATTTATTCTTTCAGTGAAATACGGAACCGTTCCATATTTTATCGAACGGGTGACAATGCAGACTAAATATTGCTGTTACTTTGCACAATCTTCAATGTTATGGCATAATTATGTAAAATTCTGGCAAATGAATTACGTTCTTTGTAAGGAAGAAATGGTTTTCACATAGTTCGCATCGAGCCGGACGGCCCAAACTGCTGCATATACCCTGACTCTGCTTGCACTGAACGCAAGAGAAGTGACACCATTTCCCTAGTTAATATTTCCTGTTAACATGAATTTCTTAACTAAATATGCAGGTTTAAAAAAAATATACATGTGTATTGATTTTAAGAAAGGCATTGATGTTTCTGGTTAGGTACATTTGTGCAACGACTGCTTTTTTCGCGAATGTGCTTTTGTTAAATCAAAAATGGCGATTACCGATTCTTATGAACTTTTAATCGGTCGACCTCTAGTCGTCATATGATGTTACAGATATAAACTCCGTAGAAACAGCTGTTAGGGCACCTTATTCTCCTCAGTAACAGTTGCTAGGGCACCTTATCCTCCTCTTCAATAACAGTTGCTAGGGCACCTTATCCTCCTCCTCAGTAACAGTTGCTAGGGCACCTTATCCTCCTCAGTAACAGCTGCTAGGGCACCTTATCCTCCTCCTCGGTAACAGCTGCTAGGGCACCTTATCCTCCTCCTCGGTAACAGTTGTTAGGGCACCTTATCCTCCTCCTCGGTAACAGCTGTTAGGGCACCGTATCCTCCTCCTCGGTAACAGTTGTTAGGGCACCTTATCCTCAACTGTTTCCAGTGTGTGTCAGTGGGGAAAGGAACGCGTGTCTGTCAGTGTGTTCATTTGGAGTGAGTTGTTAGGGCACCTTATCCTCCTCCTTAGTAACAGTTTCCTGGTTGTCTCAGTTGGGGTGGGGGAGAAACATGATCAGCGTTCAGTCAATGTTAATGACTGCATGTGGAGTTTGCTCCCCTTTTGGAATGCTAATAGTTTTTTTAGGGACTTCCTGACACAACCGATACAACAATACAACTCGACTTTACCTCAGAATACAGCTCGACTTTACCTCAGAATACAGCTCGACTTTACCTCAGAATACAGCTCGACTTTACCTCAGAATACAGCTCGACTTTACCTCAGAATACAGCTCGACTTTACCTCAGAATACAGCTCGACTTTACCTCGGAACACACCAGAACACGCCACACGGCTCGGCTTTACCTCGGAACACACCAGAACACGCCACACGGCTCGGCTTTACCTCGGAACACACCAGAACACGCCACACGGCTTGGCTTTACCTCGGAACACGCCACACGGCTCGGCTTTACCTTGGAACACACCAGAACACGCCACACGGCTTGGCTTTACCTCGGAACACGCCACACGGCTCGGCTTTACCTTGGAACACACCAGAACACGCCACACGACTCGGCTTTACCTCGGAACACACCAGAACACGCCACACGGCTCGGCTTTACCTCGGAACACACCAGAACACCGCACAGCAACACAGCGCTCCTGCGTTGTATGCAGGTGCTTCTCTCCACCACACAACCACTACAGGTGCAGGACAGCTCACTGATAACCTAGAGGGACCCGCAGACCCACTCTGTCTGGTAACCTAGAGGGACCCGCTCTGTCTGGTAACCTAGAGGGACCCACTCTGTCTGGTAACCTAGAGGGACCCGCAGACCCACTCTGTCTGGTAACCCTGTTGGTTTAGTCTACTTCTGTTCTCCTGGAAGCTGTGACCAACCCGTTGGTTAGGATAGGGTGTGATGTTTCACCAAACCCACAGTTCGGTATGTTTTGGGTTTAGAGTTCGGTTTTGATACAGCGGGAAAATGAAATGCTGATAAGTTACTTTGTGCTTATTTAATAAAATAATTCCTGATTCCATATGATCATGAGTCGTGTGTGTGTGTGTGGCCTGATGAGAGCACCATCAGCAAATAACACCACTTTGTATTTACTGAAATGAAAACACCACTATTACTCATCAACAACACTCAAATAAATTGCACTGTGAAATCGATATGTAAATAATATAGGCCTATGCTATGCTTTCCTCTGGAGAGAAAAGTGTGACTCTCCTAAAAGGGGGGTGGCAACGGTACTTGTCATTTCCCACACCAGGGTAATGCGATGGCCGGTCACTTAAGTAGCCCTGGAGACCAATTCATCTGTAGTAAGTGTAACGCAAGGGTGTATTGGCTAATTCATAGACCGCTTCGGCTTTTAGCTTGTTTACATAGAGCGGGTACTACCTGTTTTGCTGAAATGGGTGCAGGAGGGCGAAGTTCTTAAAGTGGCTTGAGCACCTTCACCAGGTGCTGAAAATACACCCTATTCTTCTAAACCACCCCAGAATGGACACACATATCCGTGGCTATTAACACATTGCTCTTGTAGAATCAGCTGCCATGGCTCCTTGAATGCAGATGGGGAGACTTTTAGTATTTTTGTGTTTCTTGATCCGGTGGTAGATGAATGCAGATGGGGAGACTTTTTTAGTAGTTTTGTGTTTCTTGATCCGGTGGTAGATGAATGCAGATGGGGAGACTTTTTTAGTAGTTTTGTGTTTCTTGATCCGGTGGTAGATGAATGCAGATGGGGAGACTTTTAGTAGTTTTGTGTTTCTTGATCCGGTGGTAGATGAATGCAGATGGGGAGACTTTTTTAGTAGTTTTGTGTTTCTTGATCCGGTGGTAGATGAATGCAGATGGGGAGACTTTTTTAGTAGTTTTGTGTTTCTTGATCCGGTGGTAGATGAATGCAGATGGGGAGACTTTTTTAGTAGTTTTGTGTTTCTTGATCCGGTGGTAGATGAATGCAGATGGGGAGACTTTTAGTAGTTTTGTGTTTCTTGATCCGGTGGTAGATGAATGCAGATGGGGAGACTTTTTTAGTAGTTTTGTGTTTCTTGATCCGGTGGTAGATGAATGCAGATGGGGAGACTTTTTTAGTAGTTTTGTGTTTCTTGATCCGGTGGTAGATGAATGCAGATGGGGAGACTTTTAGTAGTTTTGTGTTTCTTGATCCGGTGGTAGATGAATGCAGATGGGGAGACTTTTTTAGTAGTTTTGTGTTTCTTGATCCGGTGGTAGATGAATGCAGATGGGGAGACTTTTTTAGTAGTTTTGTGTTTCTTGATCCGGTGGTAGATGAATGCAGATGGGGAGACTTTTTTAGTAGTTTTGTGTTTCTTGATCCGGTGGTAGATGAATGCAGATGGGAAGACTTTTAGTAGTTTTGTGTTTCTTGATCCGGTGGTAGAGATACTGGGGTGATGTTGTAAATATGTCAATGTAGTTGAGGTGTTGGCAGCTGCTTAGTCTATTCTCGTTGAGCGTTGTGACATACTGTTAACGTTTTACATACATTAATATATATATACAGTACCAGTCAAGTTTGGACACATCTACTCATTCCAGGGTTTTTCTTTATTTTTACTCTTTGAAATAACACATAACAAGTGTTAAAACAAATCAAAATATATCTGAGATTCTTCAAAGTAGCCACCCTTTGCCTTGATGACAGCTTTGCACACTTGCATTCTCTCAACCAGCTTCATGAGGTAGTCACCTGGAAGGCTGCATTCTGCAACTGCAAGGCAGTTGTGTTGTGACAAGGTAGGGGTGGTATACAGAAGATAGCCCTATTTGGTAAAAGACCAAGTCCATATTATGGCAAGAACGGCTCAAATAAGCAAAGAGAAACGACAGTCCATCGTTACTTTAAGACATGACGCTCAGTCAATACAGAAGTGCAGTCGCAAAAACTAAGTGCTATGATGAAACTGGCTCTCATGAGGACAGACACAGGAAGGAAGACCCAGAGTTCCCTCTGCTGCAGAGGATAAGTTCATTAGAGTTAACTGCACCTCAGAATGCAGCCCAAATAAATGGTTCACAGAGTTTAAGTAACAGACACATCTCAACATCAACTGTTCAGAGGAGACTGTGTGAATCAGGCCTTCATGGTGGACTTGCTGCAAAGAACCCACAACTAAAGGACACCAATAAGAAGAGGAGGCTTGGGCCAAGAAACACGAGCAATGGACATTAGACCTGTGGAAATCTGTCCTTTTGGTTCGATGATTCCAAATTTGAGATTTTTGCTTCCAACCGCTGTCTTTGTGAGACGCAGAGTAGGTGAACAGATTATCTCCGCATGTATGGTTCCACAGGTGGTGTTATTGTGTGGAGGTGCTTTGCTGGTGACACTGCCTGTGATTTATTTAGAATTCAAGGCACACTTAACCAGCATGTCTACCACAGCTTTCTGCAGCGATCTGCCATCCCTTCTCCAGGCAAGGGCTATTTGACCAAGGAGAGTGCTGCATCAGGTGACCTGGCCTCCACAATCACCTGACCTCAACCCAATTGAGATGGTTTGGGATGAGTCGGACCGCAGAGTGAAGGAAAAGCAGCCAACAAGTGCTCAGCATATGTGGGAACTCCTTCAAGACTGTTGGAAAAGCATTCCAGGTGAAGCTGGTTGAGAGAATGCCAAGAGTGTGCAAAGCTGTCATCAAGGCAAAGTGTGGCTACTTTGAAGAATCTCAAATATAAAATATATATGATTTGTTGAAAACTTTTTGGTTACTACATAATTCCATGTGTTATTTCATAGTTTTGATGTCTTCACTATTATTCTACAATGTAAAAATAAAGAAAAACCCTTGAATGAGTCGGAGTGTCCAAACATTTGACTGGTACTGTATATATTTTGAGTATTCATTCGGATTCCTTGTACTGAACGGTTTGGTTGAAATACGTGCTTTGTTCCACATATTACTTTGTATATATCATGTTGTATTTTCTTGTGGTTACTGTAGTATTTACGACCATAGACTAACTTTATTTCTTGTGTTCCCTACAGTTCTACCTCCAGGACACTAAAAGCAGTAACGGGACGTTCATCAACAGCCAGCGTCTGAGCCGGGGGTCCGAGGAAAGCCCCCCCTGCGAGGTCCTCTCTGGCGACACCATCCAGTTTGGGGTTGACGTCACAGAGAACACGCGCAAAGGTACACACACACACACACACACACACACACACACACACACACACACACACACACACACACACACACACACACACACACAACGATGATGTCAAGTATATGGTAAACAAAAGTGTATGGATAGTACACCAGAGTTGTAGAGGGATACCGACATGTTCCTGAGAGTCTAATCTTTCAGTGATTGGGTCATACTATTAATATTGGGTCGTAGTTGAATATTATCGTAAACGGTTCAAGTTAGAGGGACACGTTATTGGGAATATAACTTCTGTTTTACATTTCTATCGTGTCTATCAGAGGTTACTCTGGTGTCTAGTCTTAAAGCCCTCAGTTGTGTTAAATAGGGGCATTCTGGGAAATACGTCCACCACTATGGTACATGTAGGGGCCTACACAACCGTAAGGGCTACGTCCCAATTATCCCTCCTTCCTCCCAAAGTCTACACTTGCTCCCATATCCCTTCACTGATTTATTTTTGTATAGGAAATAACTGATTTAACAAATATGGTAGAAACTAACCCGTAGGGGTGTAACAGTGCATGTATTGCTACTGAACTGTTCGGTGCGGGGACCTCTGTTAGGTCCGCACTGTGAACCCATGTAAATACATAAAAAAATATATATATTTATAAAATAGAACCACTAGGCCTATAGGATATGCCTATACGCTGAGTTCTGGGCTTATGCCTCTTGAGTAAATCTGAGCTGAAAAAAAACTTCAGGCTATTCCACTAAAACTAGAGCCCACTTTTTAATCAACATTTTAATCTTAATTGTCTTATTAGACTGGACCTGCTGTATTAGACTGGACCTGCTGTATTAGACTGGACCTGCTGTATTAGACTGGACCTGCTGTATTAGACTGGACCTGCTGTAGTAGACTGGACCTGCTGTAGTAGACTGGACCTGCTGTGTTAGACTGGACCTGCTGTAGTAGACTGGACCTGCTGTAGTAGACTGGACCTGCTGTGTTAGACTGGACCTGCTGTATTAGACTGGACCTGCTGTGTTAGACTGGACCTGCTGTATTAGACTGGACCTGCTGTATTAGACTGGACCTGCTGTAGTAGACTGGACCTGCTGTATTAGACTGGACCTGCTGTGTTAGACTGGACCTGCTGTATTAGACTGGACCTGCTGTAGTAGACTGGACCTGCTGTATTAGACTGGACCTGCTGTATTAGACTGGACCTGCTGTATTAGACTGGACCTGCTGTGTTAGACTGGACCTGCTGTATTAGACTGGACCTGCTGTATTAGACTGGACCTGCTGTGTTAGACTGGACCTGCTGTATTAGACTGGACCTGCTGTATTAGACTGGACCTGCTGTGTTAGACTGGACCTGCTGTATTAGACTGGACCTGCTGTATTAGACTGGACCTGCTGTGTTAGACTGGACCTGCTGTATTAGACTGGACCTGCTGTATTAGACTGGACCTGCTGTAGTAGACTGGACCTGCTGTAGTAGACTGGACCTGCTGTATTAGACTGGACCTGCTGTATTAGACTGGACCTGCTGTATTAGACTGGACCTGCTGTATTAGACTGGACCTGCTGTAGTAGACTGGACCTGCTGTAGTAGACTGGACCTGCTGTATTAGACTGGACCTGCTGTAGTAGACTGGACCTGCTGTATTAGACTGGACCTGCTGTATTAGACTGGACCTGCTGTGTTAGACTGGACCTGCTGTATTAGACTGGACCTGCTGTAGTAGACTGGACCTGCTGTAGTAGACTGGACCTGCTGTATTAGACTGGACCTGCTGTAGTAGACTGGACCTGCTGTAGTAGACTGGACCTGCTGTAGTAGACTGGACCTGCTGTAGTAGACTGGACCTGCTGTAGTAGACTGGACCTGCTGTAGTAGACTGGACCTGCTGTAGTAGACTGGACCTGCTGTGTGTTGGTCTGCCTGTATTAGACTGGACCTGCTGTATTAGACTGGACCTGCTGTGTGTTGGTCTGCCTGTATTAGACTGGACCTGCTGTATTAGACTGGACCTGCTGTATTAGACTGGACCTACTGTATTAGACTGGACCTACTGTATTAGACTGGACCTGCTGTGTGTTGGTCTGCCTGTATTAGACTGGACCTGCTGTGTGTTGGTCTGCCTGTATTAGACTGGACCTGCTGTGTGTTGGTCTGCCTGTATTAGACTGGACCTGCTGTGTGTTGGTCTGCCTGTATTAGACTGGACCTGCTGTATTAGACTGGACCTACTGTATTAGACTGGACCTGCTGTGTGTTGGCCTGCCTGTATTAGACTTGCTGTGTTGGTCTGCCTGTATTAGACTGGACCTGCTGTGTGTTTTCTGCCTGTATTAGACTGGACCTGCTGTGTGTGTTGGTCTGCCTGTATTAGACTGGACCTGCTGTGTTAGACTGGACCTACTGTGTGTTGGTCTGCCTGTATTAGACAGATGTTTACCCTGCTTTAGAGACTGGGTGAATGCAACTTTTACATGTATCTTCTGTGTCATGTTTTCGGAGCCTTATCAGTGAATCTTTACCGTTGGTCATTGTTTGTATAGGATTTTGGTGGTGTTGATGTTAATATAACCTGTTTGTGTGTTCCAGTCACTCATGGCTGCATAGTGTCTACAATCAAGCTGTTTCTACCTGACGGCATGGAGGCTCGACGACGATCAGAGTAAGTAGTAAAGAGTTACTTAAATACTTGCAAGTAGTACTCGTATGTAGCCGATAGTTCTGCGCTCTGGCATTCCCATTCAACTGTTATCAACGAGCAGCGACGGGGCCGCTAGGGGACCAGCGACGGGGCCGCTAGGGGACCAGCGACGGGGCCGCTAGGGGACCAGCGACGGGGCCTCTAGGGGACCAGCGACGGGGCCTCTAGGGGACCAGCGACGGGGCCTCTAGGGGACCAGCGACGGGGCCTCTAGGGGACCAGCGACGGGGCCTCTAGGGGACCCAGCGACGGGGCCTCTAGGGGACCCAGCGACGGGGCCTCTAGGGGACCCAGCGACGGGGCCGCTAGGGGACCCAGCGACGGGGCCGCTAGGGGACCCAGCGACGGGGCCGCTAGGGGACCCAGCGACGGGGCCGCTAGGGGACCCAGCGACGGGGCCGCTAGGGGACCCAGCGACGGGGCCGCTAGGGACCCAGCGACGGGGCCGCTAGGGGACCCAGCGACGGGGCCGCTAGGGGACCCAGCGACGGGGCCGCTAGGGGACCCAGCGACGGGGCCGCTAGGGGACCCAGCGGCGGGGACTCTTGCTGTAGAAGATGGAGGGAGGAGGAGAGGTAGATGACGAGGAGGTTGGGGGATGACTGAGGCAACTGAGACAGCTGTTCAGCCCCAACCCTGTTTCTGCGTCTCCTCTCAGAGCCCATCTGTGTGCTTAAACAAATATGGTTTCTACTGACAATTGAGATGTACAAGCTGTGGTGTAAGGGGACGACGAGCGGTTAAGAGGCGATCCGTCATTTCAATTAAGACATTAATGAGCGAGCCTGGACTGACGTAGTCAATATAACTATTTGATCAGCACTTTTGAAATGTACAGCGACAGAATTCAAAATAAGGGACTATTTTACAGTATTTTCCCTGTACACCAGGGCTGCACAAGCCTCTCCCTGGAGATCTACCGTCCTGTGGGTTTTCAGTCCAACCCTAATTTAACACACCTGATTCTACTTATAAGCTGCTCTTACAAGACCTTAACTAGCTGAATCAGATACGCTAGATTAGGGTTGGACTGAGAACCTACAGGACAGTAGATCTCCAGGAATAGGGTTGGGGCTGCCCTGCTGTACACCAAGTCAGAACCATAGGATAAATGACGGGGGCATATAAGCAGACAATTATATTTCTCTAAAACAGGTTATAGACTACATGTGCACCACCAAGCCAGAACAGTAGGTGAAGTTAAGAACAAATGATTAGGGTGAGGCACATGGGCTACTAACAGCTTACTACACAACATACACTTACTTTCTTAGCTACATTATACATATCTCCCTGGCATATTACACCATTTATGCAGAAGCATACAAGACATGTTTGGACTCACCTTGTTGTGCTGTGCTCACTTGAACAGGAAGGTGTTGTGGTGGTCCTTCGTGGGCTAATTTTGTCATGAAACTTTGTCGTCCAAGTCTGTTAGTCTCTGGATTTATGGTGCTTTCAAGACAACTGTGAACTCAGGCGGAAATAAACACGGTTGAATCATGACGTCAGTGATCTTCAGGTCGGAGCTCTAGAAAGAGGCCCGAGTTCCCGACTTGGAATTCCGAGTTGGATGACCGTTTCAAAACGTTTTGAAAGCGGCAGAAGTCATGCTGGATTGACAGCATGGCCAATGTTGAATGTTTATAATTTTAAGCTTGGAAAAGAGACCCTTAAACCCAGACTTGGATCACACAGCTACTCCACTGAATAGCAGGCTAATGATTGCTTTACAATGCTTGCAGTTAGCCACTGATTCCCTTCCAGACCACTCATTGTTGAATTTGCCATTTCCAACTTCTTGTGTAATGTTTATGTCTAATGGCCGATGAGCACCGATATGTTTTATCTAGAATTTATATTTATATGACAAGGATTGCTAAGGATTTGCCAGTAGATTGTCGACTTGATTCATGATGATGACTGCGAACTAAGACTTTGAAAGTATGATGTTGACATGATCAGTCCAATCAAAGCTACTGTACATGTAACGTGATTTGACGTCATTTTATCTGTGGCCAATGACCTTCTGTGGCCAATGGCCTTCTTGGATGGGCACTTCTAATGTAATTCTATGGCAGCACCCAAGGGGCTAGAATTTTCGAGCTCTCCCTGTCGATTTTGCGGTGACGTAGTGTCGCCATGAGTGAACTGAACACTGAGCCAATCACGACTTTACTAGAGAACTCTTACGCTCCATATTTCCCGCCGCCCCACCACCACCACCACCACAGAAAGCACTGAACTAGGCTGAAACACCTGCATTTTGGAGCTGCCATACTCAAGAAAACAAAAAAGAGACCGTGTTTTTTGTATGCTGCTTTATTAACGTAATTATTATTATTATTTTTTTTTTCATTGTTTGCAAACACTTGTGGCGCACCAAAAAATACAATATGACTGGTCGCCACTTCCAGCAGCATCTGGTCTCCCATCCAGGGACCGACCCTACTTAACTTCAGAGGCACGCCAACAGTGGAATGCAGGGTGGTATGCTGCTGGCATTAACTGGCTGTTGCTGTTGACCCCTGCCCTCCTATCGCTCTCTCTCTCCCTCCCTCTGTTGTTGCTGTTGACCCCTGCCCTCCTATCGCTCTCTGTGCCTCGACACAATCCTGTCTCGGAGCTCTACTGAAAATTCCTTCGCCCTCATGGTTTGGTTTTTGCTCTGACATGCACTTTCAACTTTGGGACCTTTATATAGACAGTTGTGTGCCTTTCCAAATCATGTCCAGTCAATTGAATTGACCACAGGTGGACTCCAAGTTGTAGAAACATCTCAAGGATGATCAATGGAAACAGGATGCACCTGAGCTCAATTTCGAGTCTCATAGCAAAGGGTCTGAATACTTACAATTGAAGTCGGAAGTTTACATACACCTTAGCCAAATACATTTAAACTCAGTTTTTCACAATTCCTGACATTTAATCCTAGTAAAAATTCCCTGTCTCAGGTCAGTTAGGATCACCACTATATTTTAAGAATGTGAAATGTCAGAATAATAGTAGAGTGATTTATTTCAGCTTATATTTCTTTCATCACATTCCCAGTGGGTCAGAAGTTTACATACTCAATTAGTATTTGGTAGCATTGCCTTTAAATTGTTTAACTTGGGTCAAACGTTTCGGATAACCTTTCACAAGCTTCCCACAATACGTTGGGTTAATTTTGGCCCATTCCTCCTCACAGAGCTGGTGTAACGGAGTCAGGTTTGTAGGCCTCCTTGCTCGCACACGCATTTTCAGTTCTGCCCACACATTTTCTATAGGATTGAGGTCAGGGCTTTGTGATGGCCACTCAATACCTTGACTTTGTTGTCCTTAAGCCATTTAGCCACAATGTTGGAAGTATGCTTGGGGTCATTGTCCATTTGGAAGACTCATTTGTGACTAAGCTTTAACTTCCTGACTGATGTCTTGAGATGTTGCTTCAATATATCCACATAATTTCCCTTTCTCATGATGCCATCTATTTTGTAAAGTGCACCAGTCCCTCCTGCAGCAAAGCACCCCCACAACATGATGCTGACACCCCCGTGCTTCACGGTTGGGATGGTGTTCTTCGGCTTGCAAGCCTCCCCCTTTTTCCTCCAAACACAACAATGGTCATTATGGCCAAACAGTTCTATTTTTGTTTCATCAGTCCAGAGGACATTTCTCCAAAAAGTTTGTTCTTTGTCCCCATGTGCAGTTGCAAACCGTAGTCTGGCTTTTTTATGGCGGTTTTGGAGCAGTGGCTTCTTCCTTGCTGAGCGGCCTTTCAGGTTATGTCGATATAGGACTCGTTTTACTGTGGATATAGATACTTTTGTACCTGCTTCCTCCAGCATCTTCACAAGGTCCTTTGCTGTTCTGGGATTGCTTTGCACTTTTCGCACCAAAGTACGTTCATCTCTAGGAGACAGCCCGCGTCTCCTTCCTGAGCGGTGTGACGCCTGCGTGGTCCCATGGTGTTTATACTTGCGTACTATTGTTTGTACAGATGAACGTGGTACCTTCAGGCGTTTGAAAATTGCTCCCAAGGATGAACCAGACTTGTGGAGGTCTACAATTTTTTTTTTTGAGGTCTTGGCTGCTTTCTTTAGATTTTCCCATGATGCCAAGCAAAGAGGCACTGAGTTTGAAGGTAGGCCTTGAAATACATCCACAGGTACACCTCCCATTGACTCAAATGATGTCAATTAGCCTATCAGAAGCTTCTAAAGCCATGACATCATTTTCTGGAATTTTCCAAGCTTTTTAAAGGCACAGTCAACTTAGTGTTTATAAACCTCTGACCCACTGGAATTGTGATACAGTGAATTTCAAGTTAAATAATCTGTCTGTAAACAATTGTTGGAAAAATTACTTGTCATGCACAAAGTAGATGTCCTAACCGACTTGCCAAAACTATAGTTTGTTAACAAGAAGTGTGGTTGAAAAAGGAGTTTTAATAACTCCAACCTAAGTGTTTGTCAACTTCTGACTTCAACTGTATGTAAATAAGGTATTTCTGTATCTTTAAAAAAAAAAATTTTTGCAAAAATGTCTAAACCTGTTTTTGCTTTGTCATTATGGGGTGTGTAGATTGAGAAACCCAACTTAATATTTTAGAATCAGGCTGTTACGTAACACAAAATAACTTTTTGGTTTTTGCCACATACCCATTTTGGCACGTGAGCACTTTTCAAAACTACTGTTCTGAACTTTTACGAAAGCTCTAAATCACTTTAAATCGGGATTAAAAGGACATTGTTGTGCAAGCTTGTGCGTTCCTCTGAAATATATTTCTATTGTGAGGACAGCCAGATGTTCTATTTGTATGGGACTCACCTGTCACAGGTTTTGTTCGTTTTTGAGTCATTGTGAAATGGAATGCCGTCCAACCTGTGTCCTGTTGTTCACCTGTAGAGAACCGTGTTATATCTGTACTGGTTTATGTAACCGCAGTGTTTTTGTGGACCACAAAGTCAGACAGACACAGGTCCAACTGCTGTTGTCCTCCTCCAGTTTTACAACATATCTTTCTCTTTATGAACATCACAAGAGATACATCCTTATCATTTGCAGTTAGCTTAGCACATAGGCAGTAAAATGTTGAGGAAACCTGAGGGACAATCTGTGTATGGGAGCTCTTTGACTCTTCCACCTGGGAGGGGCAGGTACAGTGGGGAGGTTGTTCCTGCTTTGCTGTGTGTGTGTGTGTGAGTGATTGTGACAGGCTGGTTTGAAAATACAGAAGTAGTGTTATCTTGCTTTGAGAGAACGGAGGTAGTTGAACTGAAGTTCCTCGTTGATCAACTAACGGGGCTATTACTGACTGGTCTGAAGAGACTATCTGTCTACTTATTGTGGTTGGAGCTTACCTGGTTGCGTGAAGCCAAGTGCTTATCAGGTAACCTGACGTGTGTGTGTGTGTGTATCAGTGCTTGCAAGTCAATACCTTTTTGTTCATGTGTAGGTTGAGCTTGAGACGGGTAAGTGTGGCTGAAATGACTAGGAAGGAAGTCCTGATGCTGTTTTTCCAGCAGCATGTAGTAGACTGTAAAGTAGAGCAGTAGACTACAGCGGTGTCACTGTTATCACAATGAGCCTGTAGGTTTTGTCTGTCTGTTTTGACTCTGTGCCAGCACCGGTACAACCCAGCTAGAACTGGAATGAAACCTGCTAGCACACTGGAGGGTAGTGTTAGGTCATGTCTGTTTTGACTCTGTGCCAGCACCTGTACAACCCAGCTAGAACTAGAGTGAAACCTGTTAGCACGCTTTGGAGTATAGCACAACACCAGTAAGAGGCCAGGTAAGTGATTAGGGCACAGGGCTAGTTTAATAGCATGAGATGCCCATGCAATGTAAAGGTCAACCAACTGTTGGCAGGATAGGGAGGGGAAAGTTGAACTTTCACAACAATCTTGTTCCTTTTGACATAATTATTATTAATAAAAATAAAACAAAAGGTATTTAAAGGAGCAAAATCAATCCTGTTTAGTCTTTTAACTTGTAGATTATCACGAAGGTGAACATCTGTTTTACAGTAGTTATACAGATTATCATGAAGGTAAACATCTGTTTTACAGTAGTTATAGAGATTATCACGAAGGTAAACATCTGTTTTACAGTAGTTATAGAGATTATCACGAAGGTAAACATCTGTTTTACAGTAGTAATAGAGATTATCACGAAGTTAAACATCTGTTTTACGGTGGAGTTATAGAGATTATCACGAAGGTAAACATCTGTTTTACGGTGGAGTTATAGAGATTATCACGAAGGTAAACATCTGTTTTACGGTGGAGTTATAGAGATTATCACGAAGGTAAACATCTGTTTTACAGTAGTTATACAGATTATCACGAAGGTAAACATCTGTTTTACGGTGGAGTTATACAGATTATCACGAAGGTAAACATCTGTTTTACGGTGGAGTTATAGAGATTATCACGAAGGTAAACATCTGTTTTACATTAGTTACACAGATTATCACGAAGGTAAACATCTGTTTTACGGTGGAGTTAGAGATTTCAGGCGTGAAAAGCGTCTGGAAAGAGGAGCTTCATAAATAGATGAATATTATGTCTACAGTTGTGATTCTATAACGGGGTCGTGATGGAAACTTAACCTTTTCTTTATAGGTTTCTTTGTTTGTGCCACTTGCCAGTCACCGCATTTATTTAGGCTAAATTGTTTGTGCCACTTGCCAGTCACCATATTTTATTCATGCAAATCATGAACCTGATTTGATCTAGGAAATGGGGAGGAAGTGTTCCAGGTTGCCATGGAGCTAGTGAAACACTGAAAAGGTTAGGTTGTGTAAAAGGGATTTTCAGGTGAACAAAAGAGAAGCGCAGTCGCAGATATAGTCTATCATAAACTATTTAGTTTTAATTAAAAGTTGCGACAGGGAGACTCCTCTCAGCACAGAAGCAGAGAAAATGTCGAATGGGTGTTTTCTGACAAGGCATTGTAAATATTAAATCAGACAGCACCAAATGTTCTCTAAACATCAGCCAGAGAGGCTATACAATGTCACATCAGCTGATTACACAATCACACAGACATTTATCAGTGTGTCCCCGGCCAAGTCTGGAGCCCAACTTGAACGTTCAACACTTGGGAGACGTTTGATACTGGCAGTGAAACTAGTCCAAGGTTGAACATAAGTACTCAGTTACTGGAGACGAATCAATATCAAATCATTCCCATTTTAAACTGTGTTTCTGTGTATATACTGTCATACAATATGTTCTAGTAGTCTAAATCAGTGTTTCATGGATCGTTCCTCCGGAGTTGCAGTACAGATCTAGGTGGGTAGTATTCAGCAGGCGCAAAAAAATCTATAATTACTTAGTGTATCGACAACGTCCCCACAGTGACCGTAAGTACATGCCACGAAGGCTAGAGCTGCCGCTTTCAAGTCGCGGGACACTAATCTGGACGCTTGTAAGAAATCCCGCTACGACTTCCGCCGAGCCATCAGGGCGACGCGTCAATACTAACATTGAACCCTACTCCACCGACTCTGACGTTCAACATATGTGGCAGTTCTTGCAAACTATCACGGATTGCAAAAGGAAACCCAGCCGCGATCTGCCGAGCGACGCGAGCCTACCAGACGAGCTAAGGCAAGCAACACTGAACCATGCATGAGAGTACCAGCTATTACGGACGACTGATTTCACTTCGATTTTGCTCCATGAAATGCTTTAAAAGGCTGACCATGGCTCACATCAACACCATCATCCCAGACACCCTAGACCTACTCCAATTCGCCTACCGTCCCAACAGATCCACAGATGACACAATATTTATTGAACTCCACACTGCCCTCTCCGACCTGGACAAGAGGAAGAAAATGAGAATGCTGTTCATTGACTACAGCTCAGCATTCAACACCATAGTGCCCTCCCAAGTTAATCACCCAGCTCAGGATCCTGGGACTAAACACCTCCCCCTGCAACTGGATCCTGGACTTCCTGACGTGCCACCCCCAGGTGGTAATGGTAGGCAACAATGCATCCGCCATGCTGATCCTCAACACAGGGGCCCCTCAGGGGTGTGTGCTTAGTCCCTTCCTGTACTCCCTGTTCACCCACGACTGCGTGGCTGCGCAGGACTCCAACACCATGTTTGACATAACGGTGGTAGGAATGTTCACCGGCCATCGGGCAGCCTACAGGGAGATCAGAGACCTGGCATATCTATCCTGTTGTCTAGTCACTTTACCCCTACCTACAGTATACTGGTGCTAGACCAACTTCTCCCTTAATGTCAGCAAGACAAAGGAGGTGATGGTGGACTACAGGAAACGGAAGGGCAAGCACGCCCCCATCCACATTGATGGGGCGTTAGCGGCAGCGGGTTGAGAGCTTCAAGAGTGGGTGGGGAGTACTGCCCAGTACATCGCTGGGGCTGAGATTCCTGCCGTCCAGGACCTCTATACCAGGCGGTGTCAGAGGAAGGGACAAAATATTGTTAGACTGTTCTCTCTGCTTCCACACGGTAAGCGTTACCGAAATTAATTTAATATTATATAATTTTTTTATTGTGTCAAATAGCCAATTGGCAACCCATCCCTTATTGGATTAATATACACATTAACAAACATAACGATAATTCACTATGGTAATTAAATGATAACAAACTGGACCCTGAACAGCAATCCCCAAGCCATAAGTCTGCTAAATGGACCCGGACTACCTGCATTGACAATTTCCTTTTATTACTAACGCCCCTGCACTGACTCTCTCTCTCTCTCTCTCTCTCTCTCTCTATATATATATATATATATATATATATATATATATATATATATATTACACACACACACACACACTGCTCTTTACTCACACATACTGATACTTTCACACTCACCACACACGCTGCTTTACCCCTACCTAGAGTATACTGCTGTTACTGTCTATTATCTATCCTTTACCCCTACCTACAGTATACTGCTGTTACTGTCTATTATCTATCATTTACCCCTACCTACAGTATACTGCTGCTACTGTCTATCTATCCTGTTGCCTCGTCACTTTACCCCTACCTATATGTACATAGCTACCTCAATTACCTCGTACCCCTGCACATTGACCCGATAGTGATATTACCTTGTACTAGTGATATTGCCATGCTTTTAACTGGTGGTGCTCCCTGTATATAGCCATGTTATCAGCTGGTGGTGCTCCCTGTATATAGCCATGTTATTAGCTGGTGGTGCTCCCTGTATATAGCCATGTTGTTACCTGGTGGTGCTCCCTGTATATAGCCATGTTATCAGCTGGTGGTGCTCCCTGTATATAGCCATGTTATTAGCTGGTGGTGCTCCCTGTATATAGCCATGCTTTTAACTAGTGGTGCTCCCTGTATATTGCCATGTTATCAGCTGGTGGTGCTCCCTGTATATAGCCATGTTATTAGCTGGTGGTGCTCTCTGTATATAGCCATGTTATTAGCTGGTGGTACTCCCTGTATATAGCCATGTTATTAGCTGGTGGTGCTCCCTGTATATAGCCATGTTATTAGCTGGTGGTGCTCTCTGTATATAGCCATGTTATTAGCTGGTGGTACTCCCTGTATATAGCCATGTTATTAGCTGGTGGTACTCCCTGTATATAGCCATGTTATTACCTGGTGGTACTCTCTGTATATAGCCATGTTATTACCTGGTGGTACTCCCTGTATATAGCCATGTTGTTACCTGGTGGTGCTCCCTGTATATAGCCATGTTATTAGCTGGTGGTGCTCTCTGTATATAGCCATGTTATCAGCTGGTGGTGCTCCCTGTATATAGCCATGTTATTAGCTGGTGGTGCTCTCTGTATATAGCCATGTTATTACCTGGTGGTACTCCCTGTATATAGCCATGTTATTAGCTGGTGGTACTCCCTGTATATAGCCATGTTATTACCTGGTGGTGCTCTCTGTATATAGCCATGTTATTAGCTGGTGGTGCTCCCTGTATATAGCCATGTTATTAGCTGGTGGTACTCCCTGTATATAGCCATGTTATTAGCTGGTGGTGCTCTCTGTATTTAATCGTATCATTAATTTATATATTTTTGTATTTAATTGTGAGTTTCAGCAAGCATTTCACTGTTTGTCAACACCTGTTTTACAAAAGCATGTGACAAATATAAGGTTTGCTTTGAACGGTGTTACGCACGCCTCTGAGAAGAGGGAACGCAACTCCCTGCTACAACTCAACTCTCTGTGAAGTGCAAGAGGTATGGACTGTAGGTGCGAGAAAGGACGACAAAGGCAGAATTTACCGTTTACTAGGATTTATTTTCTTACACGGTAATATGGGGAAAAGGGGCTGGACGGAACCAAAGCAAAGAAAGTAAATATCAAAGTTCCCCCTCTCCTATCTAACCTGCCTACCCACTTAACTTACCTAACTTAGCACCACCTGGTGCCCTAACCAAAATACAGGCGGTGGTCCGCCCAGGTCTTACCTAGTGTGCCTAGACAGTGAATATACTACGGGTATATGTATGCCCGCGGGCCTCTTGCCTAAGCACTCCCAAAGTGCCTTCTCCTTCCCCCCTGGGAACAAATGAAACAGAATAATTATTAACAATTTCACAAACACTTTACAACAAAACTGAGTAAACTAACTCAGGCCACTAAAGAAGCTTTGACAAAGCAACAAACACAGAACTCTCTCTAATGATTTCTCCAAAACATTCAATCTCCCTCTAATCTTTCTCCAAAATATTCAATTCCATCTCTGATCTCCAAATCTCTACTCTCTTCTTCCTGAGCAGAACACTGGCTTTTATCTTCAGGTGGCAATGGTGATTAGAGTCAGCTGCTTCTTGACGAGGGGGCGGGGTCAGCTCCAATCATCAATTAGCCTGGGGTCGACCAATCATCTAGTTGGGGAGTACTTCAGGAAGCCATCTCCTGAAACACACACTCAAATACAAACTAAAACACAGAAACTGGGGAACGTAACAAACAGCACCCTGTGTTACAGCGGTATAGTTTATTTGCCATGTCACAGCAGCTAGCCCAATGACCTCTGGCCTCGAACAGATTTAGGGCCTATAGTTAGACCTTTGATTATAAACGGACTGTGATAGAGCGTTGCACAACTGGCTTAGTCAGTAGTAGAGCTCATTGGCGTTCTCTCTGCCACTAGTGTTGAGGCCTATGCCTACCCCTGGACGGTTGAGGCAGGCAGTGTGGTTTACACTACAGTTGATGGTGTGTTGTGGAGTAGGAGCAGCATCAATAGTGTGTTTACATAATGGAGTGTTTGTCTGATTTTAAGATGTGATTTGGAGTGTGTGTGTTTACCGTAGAGCTTTTGTCCTCTGATGTAAGATCCACAGTAGTACATACGTTTGAGGAGCAGGAAACAACCATGTCATGTTTCTAGTAGGCTCACAGTTACACTCAGTATATGCCTGCATGCACGGTGCCACAGTGACCCAGACACCTGGTTCTCTACTCAGTGCATGGCTGCATGCACGGTGCCACGGTGACCCAGACACCTGGTTCTCTACTCAGTACCTGGCTGCATGCACCGTGCCAAGGTGATCCAGACACCTGGTTCTCTACTCAGTACATGGCTGCATGCACCGTGCCAAGGTGATCCAGACACCTGGTTCTCTACTCAGTGCACGGTGCCACGGTGATCCAGACACCTGGTTCTCTACTCAGTGCACGGTGCCAAGGTGATCCAGACACCTGGTTCTCTACTCAGTACATGGCTGCATGCACGGTGCCACGGTGATCCAGACACCTGGTTCTCTACTCAGTACACGGTGCCACGGTGATCCAGACACCTGGTTCTCTACTCAGTGCACGGTGCCACGGTGATCCAGACACCTGGTTCTCTACTCAGTGCACGGTGCCACGGTGATCCAGACACCTGGTTCTCTACTCAGTACACGGCTGCAAGCACGGTGCAAAGGTGACCCAGACACCTGGTTCTCTACTCAGTACATGGCTGCATGCACGGTGCCAAGGTGACCTAGACACCTGGTTCTGTACTCAGTACATGGCTGCATGCACGGTGCCACGGTGACCCAGACACCTGGTTCTCTACTCAGTGCACGGTGCCACGGTGACCCAGACACCTGGTTCTCTACTCAGTACATGGCTGCATGTACGGTGCCAAGGTGACCTAGACACCTGGTTCTGTACTCAGTACATGGCTGCATGCACGGTGCCACGGTGACCCAGACACCTGGTTCTCTACTCAGTACATGGCTGCATGCACGGTGCCACGGTGACCCAGACACCTGGTTCTCTACTCAGTACATGGCTGCATGCACGGTGCCAAGGTGACCCAGACACCTGGTTTATTCTAATCTACATCCTAATCCGTAGTCTATATGACCAGAGAGAATGCAGAGTGGTGAAATGTATTATTAAATGACCCCATTTTTGTTTTTTAGTCGACTGGTCAATGGTGTGGTCGATTGGCTGATGGTCGACCCGAGATTTCTATAGTCGAGCAATGGCAAATATATATTTAAAAAAATAATTATAATATGGCACATGAGACGAATGTCTGATTCACACCTGTCTGAGTGGACTAATCCATTTAGAGGCAGCGGGGGTGGCCCTCGTATCACCACACCTGTCTGAGTGGACTAATCCATTTAGAGGCCGCGGGGGTGGCCCTCGTATCACCACACCTGTCTGAGTGGACTAATCCATTTAGAGGCCGCGGGGGTGGCCCTCGTATCACCACACCTGTCTGAGTGGACTAATCCATTTAGAGGCAGCGGGGGTGGCCCTCGTATCACCACACCTGTCTGAGTGGACTAATCCATTTAGAGGCCGCGGGGGTGGCCCTCGTATCACCACACCTGTCTGAGTGGACTAATCCATTTAGAGGCAGCGGGGGTGGCCCTCGTATCACCACACCTGTCTGAGTGGACTAATCCATTTAGAGGCAGCGGGGGTGGCCCTCGTATCACCACACCTGTCTGAGTGGACTAATCCATTTAGAGGCAGCGGGGGTGGCCCTGGTATCACCACACCTGTCTGAGTGGACTAATCCATTTAGAGGCAGCGGGGGTGGCCCTCGTATCACCACACCTGTCTGAGTGGACTAATCCATTTAGAGGCAGCGGGGGTGGCCCTCGTATCACCAGTTGTACATTTCACTGTTTTATTACCGTTTCAAATCTACAATGTTTGGTTACGTTCGTTTCTGTTAACGCGTTCAATATATTATATAGTCTTGTCGCTGTAGGAGTGGACGCGTTTGCAGAGAGCACAACCGTAGTCTACACTTGGTTTGTTTTAATTATATTTTATGATTTGTCAATTTTGTTTGGAGCTGCTCCTGTCAGTATAGAAGTAGGACTGGTCTACCTGGCCTGAGTGCACATGTTGGCCTATAAATATACCCATTTTGGGGATTTGACGCTATTTAATATTGTCTTAACTCACTTATATAATGTTGCATGTTTGCTAGCACGATTGGGCTGGACCAAGTTAATAGTTGATACAATGTTTCAAGTTGGTTGCAGACAGGCCATGCTTAGCCAATGTGATTTACAGGATACTTATTTTCATCAGGATATTTTCTACCTGCAGGCTGAAATGTTTTTATTTATTGGCTTTATTGTTGGCTATTTTTACATATTGGCAATAGTTACTTTTAGATTTGTATCATTTTCATTTAGAATTTTTAGTAACCACATTTATTTTGAGATATGAATACTTTTATTAAATGAAACTGTTCCATGAAAATGTCCATATGAAAATCGTAACTGGCACACAGATCAGTAAAAATGGTAGGATAACTTGGCACTGGAAAAGGTTGCCGACCGCTAACAGCAGCAGGTGGAAGGGGTTCGCAAACAGTTGTTATTATTTTATTTTTTTAGGCTATATTGATCTCTGGCTCCCTCCTTTTTAGTAATTTGTGTCTTCAATTTTAATCACAGTGCTTAAAGCGTCAGACAAACTCAGTAGCGAACATATAGTTGATTTTATTCAAACATAGGGTGTACCTAATATGGAAAAATACACCTTTTAATTTTTTTTGGACCAACCAATATTCTTTTGTCGAGAACAGCCCTAGAATGAATGAATAATTTTCTCTGAATCACTAGGCCAGACATACTCAACTGGCGAGCCGCTGTCTGAATCCAGACCCAATACGTACCACGGGTACTGAATTCTTTATTTTGTAGAAGAAGAAAAAACTGGCTTTCAACTTATTGCTGCTGAGTTGTCTCAGTAGAATGGATCCACAAGGTGCAATATTGTGGTTAGTGCACGGGCATTTGTCCTAATGTTGTTCACTGACAGACCTTAGAACTATTTATAGTAACTGAGCTTTAAAATGTTAAATGTCCTCCGCCAGCAAGGGGTGTGAAGAGTTTGGGGTTGTGATTGGAGGGGGGGGGGTTACTACACCGATAAATCAGTCACCTTTGCCTTCTAGGAAATTTGTGTGCTCTGACCTTCCCAAATAGTCCCTGAGTACTGCTGCTACGGCTGTGCTCTGCGGTCACTGGCACTGCACCAACAATACCCACACACACGTCCTAGGGTTGGTTGTATCCAGATATTCATACCGTTTCTGTACCATACCGGGGTATACGGTAGAGGGCTGCATTTCCGCGGGTCCCGACACAGCTCATTTGCGGCAAGTCTGACATTTTTCATGCTGTGAGCAGGCGGTCAGACGGACGACCTGAGATTAAAATATTTTTGTTGTCCCGTAGATTATTTGGAAACTGACATCTTTCTGCTTTGTATGTGTTAGCCTAGACCTACCCTAGGCATACTCATTGGCTGATATAGCCCAGTAATACAGATGGCTTAATATAATGGGCCACGTGAGAATCTCTGATAATTTAACCTATTCAGTTATTTTTGCGCATTTGATATTGCCTTTGTGGCGCAACATTGCTGGGATAATGGCTCCCAAGTGAGCTTTGTCACATGATAACATAGCGGGACTGTGGTTGGGGCCAGTTCGTGCGCTAGTGGGCGGGAGTCCGACAAAAGCCCAGCGGGTGCAGTATGGAAAGCTGCGGGAATGGGGTAAGCAAATCAGTCCTGCGCAGACATCTAGTATACCGTATTACCGGAAGGTCACACAATTACGCACATAACACTTTAGGCAACAGGGATTGAATGTCTCTGCTGTAAACCAAGAAGTTTGATCTTGACATTTAGCCAGCATGTTAGCAAACCAAATGTATAGCTGGATCCCTGAGCTGGATATCATTTATTTGAAACATCTTAGATTTCTTATAGTTATAAGCAGTGGCGTAGCACGGACCCCCCCCAGCCGCCATGAGGCCAAAATATATGCATTATGTATGTGTGTGTGTATATGTGTGTGACCGCGTTTAAAATATATATATATAATTTTTTGAAACGAGATTGAGTCTTACCGTGTGTATTTCGAAATACCCCGGCCTACAGTATACACAGTACATAGCCCAAATACACACTGTTACTGTGCTGACTTCTGTCAATCATTCACAGCACAGAGGTTATCAACTTCCTGCTCTATTTACCTGTTCTGTTCTCCCATTTGGACTGTCAACATTTTAAAAAAATAGTTTAACTATTTATTGACTGTTGTATAAACCTCGCTCTGAACTGAACTCTGACTCTTGACCTCTGTCCTCTCCACAGTGTCATCCAAGCACCTTTACCACTTCCTGTTGATAAGGTAAGGGTTGCTATGCATTCTTCTGTGTGTATGTATGGGGGGGGGGGGGGTGCAATTAGGGTTAGAATTGGGGTAAGTGGTTAGGGTTACGGCATGCTTCCCAACAGAACAGTTCATGCTCATACACTACATAGCCAATAGTATATGCACTAGAGGTGGACCGATTTAATCGGAGTGGACGATTAATTAGGGCCGATTACATTGCACTCCACGAGGAGACTGCGTGGGAGGCTGACTACCTGTTATGCGAGTGCAGCAAGGAGCCAAGGTAAGGTGCTAGCAAACATTAAACTTATCTTATAAAAAAACAATCAATCTTAACATAATCACTAGTTAAATACACGTGGTTGATGATATTACTTGTTTATCTAGCTTGTCCTGCGTTGCATATAATCGATGCGGTGCATATCATTGAATCACAGCCTACTTTGCCAAACGGGTGATTTAACAAGCGCATTTGCGAAAAAAGCACTGTTGTTGCACCAATGTGTACCTAAACATCAATGCCTTTCTTAAAATCAATACACAGAAGTATATTTTTTTTAAACCTGCATATTTAGTTAAAAGAAATTCATGTTAGCAGGCAATATTACACTAGGGAAATTGTGTCACTTCTCTTGCGTTCATTGCACGCAGAGTCAGGGTATATGCAACAGTTTGGCCCGCCTGGCTCGTTGCGAACTAATTTGCCAGATTTTTACGTAATTATGACATAACATTAGATGAAATACTGAACGGTTCCGAATTTCCCTGAAAGAATAAACGTTTTGTTCTCGAAATGATAGTTTCCGGTTTTAACCTTTTTTATTTTTTATTTTTATTTTTTTATTTTACCGTTATTTTACCAGGTAAGTTGACTGAGAACACGTTCTCATTTGCAGCAACGACCTGGGGAATAGTTACAGGGGAGAGGAGGGGGATGAATGAGCCAATTGTAAACTGGGGATTATTAGGTGACCGTGATGGTTGAGGGCCAGATTGGGAATTTAGCCAGGACACCGGGGTTAACACCCCTACTCTTACGATAAGTGCCATGGGATCTTTAATGACCTCAGAGAGTCAGGACACCCGTTTTAACGTCCCATCCGAAAGACGGCACCCTACACAGAGCAGTGTCCCCAATCACTGCCCTGGGGCATTGGGATCTTTGTTTAGACCAGAGGAAAGAGTGCCTCCTACTGGCCCTCCAACACCACTTCCAGCAGCACCTGGTCTCCCATCCAGCCGCACAGCCCTCCATGTGCTCGCCAGAGGTAGCCTGACTGCCATTAGGTACCGAGATGAGATCCTCAGACCCCTTGTGAGACCATATGCTGACACATGCACATTTGTGGCCTGCTGGAGGTCATTTTGCAGGGCTCTGGCAGTGCACCTCCTTGCACAAAGGCGGAGGTAGCGGTCCTGCTGCTGGGTTGTTGCCCTCCTACGGCCTCCTCCACGTCTCCTGATGTACTGGCCTGTCTCCTGGTAGCGCCTCCATGCTCTGGACACTACGCTGACAGACACAGCAAACCTTTTTGCCACAGCTCGCATTGATGTGCCATCCTGGATGAACTGCACTACCTGAGCCACTTGTGTGGGTTGTAGACTCCGTCTCATGCTACCACTAGAGTGAGAGCACCGCCAGCATTCAAAAGTGACCAAAACATCAGCCAGGAAGCATAGGAACTGAGAAGTTGTCTGGTCACCACCTGCAGAATCACTCCTTTTTTGGGGGTGTCTTGCTAATTGCCTATAATTTCCACCTTTTGTCTATTCCATTTGCACAACAGCATGTGAAATTTATTGTCAATCAGTGTTGCTTCCTAAGTGGACAGTTTGATTTCACAGAAGTGTGATTGACTTGGAGTTACATTGTGTTGTTTAAGTGTTCCCTTTATTTTTTTGAGCAGTGTGTATATATATATATATATATATATATATAGTACTTTTCTTTACAAAAAAAATATTTACATTTTTATTTTTAAATCGTCCGATTTAATCTGTTTATTTGAGACTTAATTGATTTTATTGATATTAAGTGTTCATTGAGTATTATTGTCATTATTACAAATATATATATGTAAAAATTGGCAGTTAGGAGCTCGGTAGTGAGTGTTGCAACCGAGGACAGACAATTTTCATGTGGACACCCCTCCAATTCACGGAGGGAAATTGCAGAGATGCTGCAGTCTGACCCAACCACTTGTTCAAAGAAGTGGGGTAGCTTTCGCGAACAGTTCGTCAAGGCAAGAAAAGAAACAAGGGCCTCAGTGAAGATTCCAGAAATGTTGCTGCTGGCTTGTTCAGCACATGAAGCATGGGAAGACTGAAAGCAACATGCAGTCTTCACCGAAGGATGGGGTATGTTGTATTTTCTATTTTAGTCGACAAAAAGTAGCCATGTTTTGCTAACTATAGCTAGCGCTAGCTACTTTGCTGGCTAGCTAGCCTAGCAGCATACTCGTGCAGAGCAAGCAACCAAATAAACTAAAGATCTTTACAACTTTTGATCAAACATTTTGTCAGAAAGAATCATAAGCTTCCCATGTTGGTTACACCAAAGTCTAAGTTTGGTTTCAAGATCCAGCTAGTCAAAATGTTGCAACCGTTGGAGCAGAGTTGAGTACAATAGCTTGGCCAGGCCTGGTACAATAGCTTGGCCAGGCCTACTCAACTCTGCTCAAACGGTTGCAACATTAAATAGTCTATTGTAGTCTCAGTTAATGATATTCCATGTTCATTGATCGGTTTGCACATGTGTAATAAATAGCCCTCTGCTTTGTTTATTTTTCAAGGCACAAACAGGTGAATGGAGACCACACCTGGTTTTGTTCTCTGCCCTACCTCTGCCCCCCAGCCCTACCTCTGCCCCCCAGCCCTACCTCTGCCCCCCAGCACTGCCTGTTCAACATCCCCCAAGCCCTACCTCTGCCACCCAGCCCTACCTCTGCCCCCCAGCACTGCCTGTTCAACATCCCCCAAGCCCTACCTCTGCCCCCAGCACTGCCTGTTCAACAGCCCCCCAGCCCTACCTCTGCCCCCAGCACTGCCTGTTCAACAGCCCCCAAGCCCTACCTCTGCCCCCAGCACTGCCTGTTCAACAGCCCCCCAGCCCTACCTCTGCCCCCAGCACTGCCTGTTCAACAGCCCCCAAGCCCTACCTCTGCCCCCAGCACTGCCTGTTCAACAGCCCCCTTAGCCCTACCTCTGCCACCCAGCCCTACCTCTGCCCCCAGCACTGCCTGTTCAACAGCCCCCTTAGCCCTACCTCTGCCACCCAGCCCTACCTCTGCCCCCAGCACTGCCTGTTCAACAGCCCCCTTAGCCCTACCTCTGCCACCCAGCCCTACCTCTGCCCCCAGCACTGCCTGTTCAACAGACCCCAAGTCCATCTCTCACACTGAGCTGCAGTGCAGAATTGGAAACAATCTCCATGTAGAACCTGGCAAGTTCTATCCTGGGCCCACCTCCAAGAACTAGTCCACTGGCTTGCTCCTCACCCACGCCACAGAGCAGCAGCAGTAGAAACAGGGCTGTGAGCTCCTCAGCGATGCCACAGAGCAGCAGAAGTAGTAGTAGCAGGGCTGTGAGCTCCTCAGCGATGCCACAGAGCAGTATCAGCAGGGCTGTGAGCTCCTCAGCGATGCCACAAGGCAGTAGCAGCAGGAGTGTGAGCTCCTCAGCGATGCCACAAGGCAGTAGCAGCAGGAGTGTGAGCTCCTCAGCGATGCCACAAGGCAGTAGTAGTAGCAGGACTGTGAGAAGGGAGGAAAGAGCTGCAGACTCAGCCCTTGACACATCACTGGCAAAGACATTGCAAATTATTTGAAGACAGACCTCAAAATCTGAAGAACGTCACGCACCGGAGCCACCAGCTTATCCCTGAGGTAAATAAACACAAATAATTTCCCTCTCCTCTACTCTAATCCCCTTTCCTCTCTTCTGTTGTCCCCCCTCCTCTCCTCACCATGTACACTGTTCCCCAGACACTCCTAATGTCTCCCCCTCTTCTCCTCCTCTTCACAGGGCCCTGGCACCTATAGCTGATTTCATGGATGAACTCTCGCCAAAACACCAGAGGAAATCTATCAACATCTGCATGAGATGGTGCGTGACTTCAAGAAGGGGACATGGTTCGAACGACTGGGACCATGAGATTGGGCATGACTTCAAGTAGATGACATGGTTCGAACGACTGGTACCCTGAGATTGTGCATGACTTCAAGAAGAGGACATGGTTCGAACGACTGGGACCATGAGACCATGCATGACTTCAAGAAGAGGACATGGTTCGAACGACTGGGACCATGAGACCGTGCATGACTTCAAGAAGAGGACATGGTTCGAATGACTGAACAATGAGACCGTGCGTGACTTCAAGTAGAGGACATGGTTCGAATGACTGGGGACCATGAGATTGGGCATGACTTCAAGAAGAGGACATGGTTCGAATGACTGGGACCATGAGACCGTGCATGACTTCAAGAAGAGGACATGGTTCGAACGACTGGGACCATGAGACCGTGCATGACTTCAAGTAGAGGACATGGTTCGAACGACTGGGACCATGAGACCGTGCATGACTTCAAGAAGAGGACATGGTTCGAACGACTGGGACCACCACAGTGAAATTAACAACTAGTTCTGTTGTTGTTCAGACATCTCAGGAGTCAGACGCTGTTTTACTATTGTTCCCAACATATTTCTATTCCTCAGTAATATTTGTATCTACACTGAAACTTTGACACTTGTTGTTTACATGTCTGGTCATAGCAGACAAGGTTGTATTGCGTTTTACTTTCAGAAGCCAGAATAAATGTGTATTTTTGTCTGCTGAAAAAGCTCTGTTGGCATTTCTTCGCAATACAAGGTGTTTGAATGCATTCTATTTAAACATCAGGTGCTGACAACTTACCGAAGAGCTGCGAGCCACTGACTGATAATGTACAGAAGAGCTGCTAGCCACTGACTGATAATGTAGAGAAGAGCTGCGAGCCACTGACTGATAATGTAGAGAAGAGCTGCGAGCCACTGACTGATAATGTAGAGAAGAGCTGCGAGCCACTGACTGATAATGTACAGAAGAGCTGCGAGCCACTGACTGATAATGTACAGAAGAGCTGTCAGCCACTGACTGATAATGTACAGAAGAGCTGTCAGCCACTGACTGATAATGTACAGAAGAGCTGCGAGCCACTGACTGATAATGTACAGAAGAGCTGCGAGCCACTGACTGATAATGTACAGAAGAGCTGTCAGCCACTGACTGATAATGTACAGAAGAGCTGTCAGCCACTGACTGATAATGTAGAGAAGAGCTGCGAGCCACTGACTGATAATGTACAGAAGAGCTGTCAGCCACTGACTGATAATGTAGAGAAGAGCTGCGAGCCACTGACTAATAACGTAGAGAAGAGCTGCGAGCCACCGACTTTCTTCTTCTGGTGGTGTAGTTCAGTCTAAATTACTGAACACTGAGACGCCATAGAATCAGGTTTAATTTTATTAACAAGATTTAAAATTCTATATTTTTAGTTCAAAGTACTTTGGTTTACAGTGCACACAAAGAACTGAGTCTGTCCAAGTGTGTGAGCAGTCCAAAAATCTGATTGGCTGGCTTTGGGCTGAGTTGTCCTCTCCTAACCATGTGTTCCTTCCATGGCACATGTCTGGGGGGGGGGGGGGTCTTTTAAACTTGTTTTGTAATGAGTAAGCCTTTTCGCCCTGGCTCTCTTGTTACATTACAGCTTTATTCTGAAGTGGATTAAATAAAAACACCTCATCAATCTACACACAATACCCCATAATGACAAAGCAAAAACAGGTTTGTAGATTTTTTTTTTAGAAATCTATTTAAAATAAACATACCTTATTTACATAAGTATTCAGACCCTTTGCGATGAGACTTGAAATTGAGCTCAGGTGCATCCATAGTAAGACTGGTCATAACACCTCGTTAGTTACATCACATAGTAAGACTGGTCATAACACCTCGTTAGTTACATCACATAGTAAGACTGGTCATAACACCTCGTTAGTTACATCACATAGTAAGACTGGTCATAACACCTCGTTAGTTACATCACATAGTAAGACTGGTCATAACACCTCATTTACATCACATAGTAAGACTGGTCATAACACCTCGTTAGTTACATCACATAGTAAGACTGGTCATAACACCTCGTTAGTTACATCACATAGTAAGACTGGTCATAACACCTCATGTATATTATTAAGAAATAATTAAGCTGGCCCAGAAACGAGCAGCAACACGTTGATCTTTTCCTGCTCAGGGTAGAGGAGAGAATTGTCTATTTTAAAAATATGAAGTGTGTTAACTGTCTATTTGATCAACTGACAGGCATTCATACTCAACAAGGCAAGTTAAGGTCTCTACATCGTCCTCAAAGCCTGAACGAATTCACAGTAATACAGTACCTTAAAGTATTCATACCACTTCACTTATTCCACATTTGTTGTTACAGCCTGATTTTTCAAAATGGATTCATTCGATTTTTTTTCCTCTCGCAACTATCGACACAAATCAAATGTTATTGGTCTCATACACATTTAGCACATGTTTATTGTGGAATGCTTGTGTTCCTAGCTTCCAACAGTGCAGTAAATATCTAACAATACACAGGAATGTAAAATAACGGAATAAAGAACTATTAGGTCGAGCCACGTCTGAGTCCGTTGTGTGTGTATTTATGCTGTAGGATAAAATAGTATGTACAGCAATAGTTAAATGGGATGGCATTGACTAAAGTACAGTATATACATGTGAAATTATTAAAACAGTATGTAAACATTATTAAAGTGACCCGTGTTCCATGACAGGAAGCAGCCTTTAAGGTGCAGGGTTGAGTAACCGGGTGGTAGCCGGCTAATGACAGTGACTAAAGTTCAGGACGGTGTACTAGGTGGAGGCCGGCTAGTGGTGACTATTTAACAGTCTGATGGCCTTGAGATAGAAGCTGTTTTCCCAGTCTCTCGGTCCCAGCTTTGATGCACCTGTACTGAACTCGCCTTCTGGATGGTAGCGGGGTGAACAGGCAGTGGCTCAGGTGGTTGATGGCCTTCCTGTGACACCGGGTGCTGTAGATGTCCTGGAGGGCAGGCGGTGTGCCCCCGGTTTCACATTGGGCCACCCTCTGGAGAGCCCAGCGGTTGCTGACGGTGCAGTTGCCATACCAGGCGGTGATTGCAGCCTGACAGGATGCTCTCAATGGTGCATCTGTTAAAGTTTTAGAGTCTCAGCGGCTCGCCTCAGGTTCACCACACTGTCTGTTGGTGAACCATTTTCAGATTGTCAGTGATGTGTATGCGTAGGAACTTGATGCTTTTCACCCTCTCCGCTGCGGCCCCGTTGATGTGAATGTGGGCATTCTCCCTCTGCTGTCTCCTGAAGTCCACGATCAGCAACTTTGTTTTGTCGATGTTGAGGGAGAGGTTATTTTTCCACTGGGCTC
Source organism: Salvelinus alpinus (assembly GCF_045679555.1). Classification (NCBI taxonomy): domain Eukaryota; kingdom Metazoa; phylum Chordata; class Actinopteri; order Salmoniformes; family Salmonidae; genus Salvelinus; species Salvelinus alpinus. The sequence goes on from NC_092097.1 coordinate 60,892,499, forward strand.
AGTGGGAGCACACTGGGCTTAATGGGGTGGCAGGTAGCCTAGTGGTTAGAGCGTTGTACTAGTAACCGAAAGGTTGCTAGATCGAATCCCCGAGCTGACAAGGAAAAATCTGTCGTTCTGCCCCTGAACAAGTCAGTTAACCCACTGTTCCTAGGTCGTCATTGAAAATAATTTGTTCTTAACTGACTTGCCTAGTTATATATATATATATAGGAACAACAGTGATTTATGGTTAAAAAAAATCAATCTAATCAAAATATTTCAAAACCGATGGTTTGGGGTATAAATATTGACGATAGGCAATGCAAAGTTATTATTGATCATATTGAACAATATTTCTTTATTGCCATTTACATTCTGTGTAAAGGGAGTGTTTTTTTATATGCCACTTTTATATACCCTTTAAACCCACCTAACATAAATATCACATTTACAAAAAATGTAATCTGTGTATATGCAAGGTTAAGTTAACAGTAAAATAGACCAAAAATAGACGTGAGCTATGAATGCCTAAACATTTTTATCTTGTTGTAGTTTAAGTTATGTTTCTACTGTGTGACTTTGACATGCACGATTGCAAGAAATGAGAAACACATTTTCAATTGGCAAGAAATAGTAATTACCGGTAATGCCCATTGAAATATGCTATCATCTGCATATAGGTGTATATGCAGTCATCCATTTTGTTACAGTAACAATTGCATGTCCTGATCTCAGAAGCAGTTCTGTTAAACACTAGTACTTTCTGAAGTGATAACACTTTATGTAAAATGATCTGAGAACGTACAAAATATATCAGGAACATGTGTATCTGAGGGTCGCCTCAACACGTTTATTGTTTTTTTTTGCAGCTTTCAAAATGGCCACTAGTGGGAACGTGCACATGACTGTCTTCCTAAAACATCTGACTTTGAATAAAAACTGTTATTGGATATAATAACCAGATGAGTTGGTTTAAACATTAAACTGCAGAATGTATGTATTTGTTTTATTCACAGATGGAAGTGGGTTTAGTAGATACCCCAAGCTAAAGTGGAAGGATTAAATTGAAGCCTCATTGGAGAGGAAACTCCATCTATAGCTCAATTATTTTTATTTTATTTTATTTCACCTTTATTTAACCAGGTAGGCAAGTTGAGAACAAGTTCTCATATACAATTGCGACCTGGCCAAGATAAAGCAAAGCAGTTCGACACAAACAACAACAAAGAGTTACACATGGAATAAACAAATATACAGTCAATAATACAGTAGAAAAATAAGTCTATTTAAATGTGAGCAAATGAGGTGAGATAAGGGAGGTAAAGGCAAAAAAAGGCCATGGTGGCGAAGTAAATACAATATAGCAAGTAAAACACTGGAATGGTAGATTTGCAGTGGAAGGATGTGCAAAGTAGAGATAGAAATAATGGGGTGCAAAGGAGCACCATTATAGATGGGCTATGTACAGGTGCAGTAATCTGTGAGCTGCTCTGACAGCTGGTGCTTATGAGCTGAATGTTGCTAGGTTGATAACAGCTGGAGGATTTGTTGCTTTTCCATTGTCGTTTCTGTTGCCCTTGCATTCAGTAGCATCTACGAAGGACATCATTATTAACCATAATATTGACGTCAAACCAAGGACACGGGGGGTGGTGGTTCCTCATGTTGTGAGATTCTCACTAGTGTTTTACAGAACTGCTTCTGAGAGATTAGGATCAGGACATGCAATTGTTACAGTAAGAAACTGTAACAAAATGGACGACTGCAGTGTAGCTGTTATTAGAATATCAGAATATGTAAGTGTGTTATATTATATATAAACTCAAAAAAAGAAAAAGAAACGTCCTCTCACTGTCAACTGTGTTTATTTTCAGCAAACTTAACATGTGTAAATATTTGTATGAACATAACAAGATTCAACAACTTAGACATAAACTGAACAAGTTCTACAGACATGTGACTAACAGAAATGGAATAATGTGTCTCAGAACAAAGGGGGGGGGGGTCAAAAACAAAAGTAACAGTCAGTATCTGGTGTGGCCACCAGCTGCATTAAGTACTGCAGTGCATCTCCTCCTCATGGTTTGCCAGTTCTTGCTGTGAGATGTTACCCCACTCTTCCACCAAGGCACCTGCAAGTTCCCGGACATTTCTGGTGTGAATGGCCCTAACCCTCACCCTCCGATTCGATCTAACCCAGACGTGCTGAATGGGATTGAGATCCGGGCTCTTCGCTGGCCATGGCAGAACACTGACATTCCTGTCTTGCAGGAAATCACGTGCAGAACGGGCAGTATGGCTGGTGGCATTGTCATGCTGGAGGGTCATGTCAGGATGAGCCTGCAGGAAGGGTACAACATGAGGGAGGAGGATGTCTTCCCTGTAACACACAGCGTTGAGATTGCCTGCAATGACAACAAGCTCAGTCCGATGATGCTGTGACACACCGCCCCAGACCATGACGGACCCTCCACCTCCAAATCGATCCCGCTCCAGAGTACAGGCCTCGGTGTAATTCCTTCGATGATAAACGCGAATCCGACCATCCTGTGCAGGTGTTACACGTGGTCTGCCACTGCGAGGACGATCAGCTGTCCGTCCTGTCTCCCTGTTGCGCTGTATAGGCGTCTCACAGTACGGACATTGCAATTTATTGCCCTGGCCACATCTGCAGTCCTCATGCATCCTTGCAGCATGCCTAAGGCACGTTCACGCAGATGAGGGACCCTGGGCATCTTTCTTTTGGTGTTTTTCAGAGTCAGTAGAAAGGCCTCTTTAGTGTCCTAAGTTTTCATAACTGTGACCTTAATTGCCTACTGTCTGTAAGCTGTTAGTGTCTTAACGACAGTTCCACAGGTGCATGTTCATTAATTGTTTATGGTTCATTGAACAAGCACGGGAAACGGTGTTTAAACACTTTACAATGAAGATCTGTGAAGTTATTTGGATTTTTACAAATTATCTTTGAAAGACAGTGTCCTGAAAAAAGGACGTTTCTTTTTTTGGCTGAGTTTATGTATGTCTAATGCTATGTATTGTTATAAATATATTTATTTTATTTATGTAGTTCTGTACATATCTATTAATGTTTTGTACTGTCATTTTATGTAGTTATGTCCTTCAGCTGTAATTCTTTATTAATGTTAGGTAATGTTTTGTGTGGACCCCAGGAAGAGTAGCTTCAGCTTTACATGTAGCTAATAGGGATCCTAATAAAATACTAAAAAGCAAGATATACAACGAGCTGAAACGAGCCACCTATGATTACCCACAAGGCAGCTTGTCATTGTTGCTAGCTATCTGACCGTTCAGAAACACGACACCACACGGCCTTCTGCCTCATGGCTACACGTGACGTTGTCAGCCAACCAGTCAGCCAACCAGTCAGCCAACCAGTCAGCCAACCAGGAGACATCTAGCCTGGATTGGTTCTCTTCGTGCATAGACGTCTGCATGTGACCAAGTTCACTATCCATGTGGATGTTATTCATCTGTTCATCAACCAACCACAGTGGCTAGAAGTTGTGAAGCGTTTCAACGGGTCCTTGGGATGTTGCTGACCTCTTTATCAGTTGACTAGTTGGTTTTAATACGGATGGTTTTAGTACGGATGGTTGGTTTTAATACGGTTGGTTTTAGTACGGATGGTTGGTTTTAGTACGGATGGTTGGTTTTAGTACGGATGGTTGGTTTTAATACGGATGGTTGGTTTTAAGTACGGATGGTTGGTTTTAAGTACGGATGGTTGGTTTTAAGTACGGATGGTTGGTTTTAGTACGGATGGATGGTTTTAGTACGGATGGTTGGTTTTAGTACGGTTGGCTGGTTGGGTTGAATACGGTTGGCTGGTTGGGTTGGTTGGGTTGAATACGGTTGGTTTTCCAAGGAATATAATCATCTGTTGCTGACTGGGGGACTGTGGCCAAAAGTTTACCTCCTGTCTTCTGTTGATTCAGTTGTTACCTGATGGCCCATTCAACATGTCTACTTACCTTCTGTTGATTCAGTTGTTACCCGATGGCCCATTCAACATGTCTACTTACCTTCTGTTGTTACCTGATGGCCCATTCAACATGTCTACTTACCTTCTGTTGATTCAGTTGTTACCCGATGGTCCATTCAACATGTCTACTTACCTTCTGTTGTTACCTGATGGCCCATTCAACATGTCTACTTACCTTCTGTTGATTCAGTTGTTACCTGATGGCCCATTCAACATGTCTACTTACCGTCTGTTGATTCAGTTGTTACCTGATGGCCCATTCAACATGTCTACTTACCTTCTGTTGATTCAGTTGTTACCTGATGGTAGTGTTGTCAGGAATTTGGACTTAGATACCGATAGGTGGTTTAGTGTCACAATACTCGATACCATCACGAGACTCAATACCAAAAATTATATCACACAAAAAAGGCATATTAGCCAGACACACAATCTCAGCTACTGCTCTGTTCAATTGTTGGGCATCTGAGTTAAATATCATAAAATAGTTCTAGACTATTTGCGCAAGGGAGAAGTAAGATCAGAGCATTACCTTGTTTCCCCTTTCATGATGACTGGTTATTGAAAGAAGGTTTTTCAAATAGGCTACATTGAGAAAGTCTTGTCATTATCAATGGATGTAAAAAACAGACTTAGTTTACTTGCTGTTTTGAGCCGAAGAAGAAATGACTTTGAGAAGCTCCACGGTGATGGTGAGCTACGACAATCAGAAATAGTATCAGGTGACCAACAGTCTATCGACCAAACAAACGACTAAATGGGGGCAGCCCTACTATATGTACAAAAGTATGTGGACACCCCTTCAAATTAGAGGTTTCGGTTATTTCAGCCACACCTGTTGCTGACCAGTGTGTAAAATCGAGCATACAAGCCGTGCAATCTCCACAGACAGACATTGGCAGTAGAATTGCCTTACTGAAGAGCTCAGTGACTTTCAATGTGGCACCGTCATAGGATGCCACCTTTCCAACAAGTCAGTTCGTCAAATTTCTGCCCTGCTAGAGCTGCCCCTGGTCAATTGTACGTGCTGTTATTGTGAAGTGGAAATGTCTGTGAGAAACAACGGCTCAGCCGTGAAGTGGTAGGCCACACAAGCTCAGAACCGGACCACCGAGTGCTAAAGCTCGTAGCGTATTAAAATCGTCTGTTCTCGGTTGCAACACTCACTACTGAGTTCCAAACTGCCTCTGGAAGCAACGTCAACACAATAACTGTTCGTCAGGAGCTTCATGAAATGGGTTTCTATGGCCGAGCAGCCGCACACAAGCTTAAGTTCCCCATGCGCAATGCCAAGCGTCGGCTGGAGTGGTGTAAAGCTTGCCGCCATTATTGGACTCTGGAGCAGTGGCTACGCGTTCTCTGGAGTCACGCTTCCCCATCTGGCAGTCCGACGGAAGAATCTGGTTTTGGCAGAAACCAGGAGAACGCTACCTGTCCCAATGCATAGTCCAACTGTAAAATTTGGTGGAGGTGGAATAATGGTCTGGGGCTGTTTTTTCATGGTTCGGGCTAGGCCCCATTGTTCCAGTGAAGGGAAAGCTTAACCCTACAGCATGCAATGACATTCTAGATTCTGTGTTTCCAATTTTGTGGCAACAGGCCCTTTTCATGTTTCAACATGACAATGCCCCCATGCACAAAGTGACGTCCATACAGAAATGGTTTGTCGAGATCGGTGTGGAAGAACTTGACTGGCCTGCACAGAGCCCTGACCTCAACCCCCATCAAACACCTTTGGGATGAATTGGAACGCCTACTGCCAGCCAGGCCTTATCGCCGAACATCAGTGTCCGACCTCACTATTGCTCTTGTGGTTGCAGCAATGTTCCAACATCTAGTGGAAAACCTTCCCAGAAAAGTAGAGGCTGTTATAGAAGCAAAGGGGGAACCCAACTCCGTGTTAATGCCCATGATTTTGGAATGAGATGTTTTGACCAAGCATACTTTTGTAGTGTTGGTCTGCAGGGTACCTGGTCTGCGCACAAATGTAGGCATATAAATCTTCTTATTTGGACTAGAGGTCAACCGATTATGATTTTTCAACGCCGATACCGATTATTGGAGGACCAAGAAAAGCCCATACCGATTAATCGGCCAATTTGTTTTTTAATACATTTATTTATTTGTAATAATGACAATTACAACAAAACTGAATGAACACTTATTTTAACTTAATATAATACATCAATAAAATCAATAAAATCTATTTGGCCTCAAATAAATAATAAAACATGTTCAATTTGGTTTTAATAATGCAAAAACAAAGTGTTGGAGAAGAAAGTAAAAGTGCAATATGTGCCATGTAAGAAAGCTAATGTTTCAGTTCCTTGCTCAGAACATGAGAACATATGAAAGCTGGTGGTTTTAACATGAGTCTTCAGTATTCCCAGGTAAGAAGTTTTAGGTTGTAGTTATTATAGGAATTATAGGACTATTTCTCTCTATACCATTTGTATTTCATATACCTTTGATTATTGGATGTTCTTATAGGCACTTTAGTATTGCCAGTGTAACAGTATAGCTTCCGTCCCTCTCCTCGCCGCTACCTGGGCTCGAACCAGGAACACATCGACAACAGCCACCCTCGAAGCAGCGTTACCCATGCAGAGCAAGGGGAACAACTACTCCAAGTCTCAGAAAGAGTGACGTTTGAAACGCTATTAGCGCGCACCCCGCTAACTAGCTAGCCATTTCACATCGGTTACACCAGCCTAATCTCGGGAGTTGATAGGCTTGAAGTCATAAACAGTGCAATGCTTGAAGCACAGTGAAGAGCTGCTGGCAAAACGCACAAAAGTGCTGTTTGAATGAATGCTTACGAGCCTGCTGGTGCCTACCATCACTCAGTCAGACTGCACTATCAAATCATAGACTTAATTATAACATAATAACACACAGAAATACGAGCCTTAGGTCATTAATATGGTCGAATCCGGAAACTATCACCTCGAAAACAAAACATTTATTATTTCACTGAAATACGCAACCGTTCCGTATTTTATCTAACGGGTGGCATCCATCAGTCTAAATATTCCTGTTACATTGCAAAAATTTCTGGCAAATTAGTTCGCAAAGAGCCAGGCGGCCCAAACTGTTGCATATACCCTGACTCTGCGTGCAATGAACGCAAGAGAAGTGACACAATTTCACCTGGTTAATATTGCCTGCTAACCTGGATTTCTTTTAGCTAAATATGCAGGTTTAAAAATATATACTACTGTGTATTGATTTTAAGAAAGGCATTGATGTTTATGGTTAGGTACACGTTGGAGCAACGACAGTCCTTTTTCGCGAATGCGCACTGCATCGATTATATGCAACGCAGGACACGCTAGATAAACTAGTAATATCATCAACCATGTGTAGTTATAACTAGTGATTGTGATTGATTGATTGTTTTTTATAAGATAAGTTTAATGCTAGCTAGCAACTTACGTGAATGCAGTAAGAAGCCAAGGTAACAGGTGGGCTCCTCGCGAGGCAGGTGGTTAGACCGTTGGACTAGCTAACCGTAAGGTCAGCTCAGCGATTCAATCTCGCAACAAGGTAAGAATCTGTCGTTCTGCCCTGAACAAGGCAGTTAACCCACCGTTCCTAGGCCGTCATTGAAAATAAGAATGTGTTCTTAACTGACTTGCCTAGTTAAATAAAGGTGTAAAAGAATAAAACGGCAAAATCGGCGTGATCTTGAAATCGGCCCTAATTAATCGGCCATTCCGAGTAATCGGTCGACCTCTAATTTGGAGATCTGATAGTATTTCTGATTGGCTTAACACACCACCACTAATGAGTTGTGGAGCTTCTCAAAGGAACGTTTTCTTCACCTCAAAACAGCAAGTAAACAAAGTCTGTTTTTACATCCATTGAGAATAACAATAGTTCCTCAATATTTCCAGCTCTCTCCCTTTCGATAACCACTCGGCAAGAAAGGTGAAAAATGCTCTGATCCAGTGGAATTATAAAATAGGCCTGCCTGAATAATGCTTAAACCTTTGCGCAAATAACCTAGAGCTATGTCTGTTTGTCCCAAGCTCGATGGCGCAGGTAACTCCGAGGGCCCAGAATATTTTATACCATTTTGTAAGTTTACTAGCGCGAGGGGTGTACCCAAGTTCATAGTTGTTTACAGTTGGTTGCAGACAGGACATGCAATAGCCAATGTGACTTATAGGATATTTATTTTTGTCATTATGCAATGTTTTTATTTTGGTTAGCCACATCACATGACAATGATTTTGAGGTACGAAGACGTTATAAATTAAATGAAGCTGTTCCCCCAATTTTGAATATGAAAACAATAACTGGCACACAGATCGGTACAAATTGTAAGATAAATTGGCGTTCCACATGAGAAAGGTTGCCGACTCCTCGTGTAGCCTTTTACCGGCGACTTCAGGAGAGTAGAAAGACCGTATGAGTGGGAGGAGGAGCATGGTCAGGTTGATATGGGGGGTTTTCTCTTCTGGTTATCTGGATCTCTGACTCCCTCTTGAATCATTTGTCTTATTTCATCAAACAATTTCTATAAAGCATCAGACAAGCATATAGTGGATTTTATTGAAATACATCAATTGGTCGAAAGAACAGACAATTTTCGGTTGACCCAAGATTGTTTTTAGTCGGGGACAGCCCTAATTGTAACTGTTGTAGCCTGTATGGACATTGTTTTGTGAACAGTCATGTTCAAAATGTAAATGTCGTGTTACATTTTTCAAGTGTGTTAACTTCTGTGCAACATGATGAGTAGGGAGCTAACAAGGCAGCCAGACAGCTCTAGTAATGAATGAAGTGGACAGACAGCTCTAGTAATGAATGAGGAAGTGGCCAGACAGCTCTAGTAATGAATGAGGAAGTGGACAGACAGCTCTAGTAATGAATGAGGAAGTGGACAGACAGCTCTAGTAATGAATGAGGAAGTGGACAGACAGCTCTAGTAATGAATGAGGAAGTGGAGCTGTGTAACATGATGAGTAGGGAGCAGACAGCTCTAGTAATGAATGAGGAAGTGGACAGACAGCTCTAGTAATGAATGAGGAAGTGGACAGACATCTCTAGTAATGAATGAGGAAGTGGAGCTGTGTACAACATGATGAGTAGGGACCTAACAACACAGCCAGACAGCTCTAGTAATGAATGAGGAAGTGGACAGACAGCTATAGTAATGAATGAGGAAGTGGAGCTGGACAACATGATGAGTAGGGAGCTAACAACACAGCCAGACAGCTCTAGTAATGAATGAGGAAGTGGAGCAGGATCTTTGGTCTTCGTGCCATAATGGGGCTGATAGAGTTGATCATCTCAATCACCTGACACACAATTGACAGAAGTACCGAATGTAACAAAAATTCTAGTACTGAACCGGGGGTTGATTTGTATTGGAAAAAGTACAGAAGTTTCGGTATTCCATGCAACACTACCCGATGGCCCATTCAACACATCTATAACATCAGCAACTCTACTGTACACAGAGACGGACTGCATATCAAGCCTGTACACAGGGATGGACTGCATATCAAGCCTGTACATAGGGATTGACTGCATATCAAGCCTGTAAACAGGGACGGACTGCATATCAAACCAATAAAGTGTGTCTTACTCTGTAGATTGAGAGTGAAGTTCCTCAGCCAGGCTCCTTGTTTAGGACTCTTAATCTCATTAGACGCAGAGCACAGCCCAAATTGAATTACTTATCTTCTGCTCCCTTTTTCTGCCTGCTCTGTCCTAAACACTATACTCTCCTCTCCTTCCTGTCCTAAACACCAAACTATACTCTCCTCTCCTTCCTGTCCTAAACACAGAGCTCCTCTCCTCCTGGCCTAAACACAGAGCTCCTCTCCTCCTGGCCTAAACACAGAGCGCCTCTCCTCCTGATCTAAACACAGAGCTCCTCTCTGCCTGACCAGAGCGACAGGTTTATTTTAGGGCCCTGTGAAGGAGAGGGTTGCCCTGTAACCGTGTTAACCTAGCATCATGCAGCACAGCCCTAGCTGATGGTCTGAGCCCAGGCGACGCTATATCTGACTACAGCATCTGACACTGTCAATATCTAAACTGACTCTTTACTGAGACGCTGACTCATGACTCACACTGACTCTTTACTGAGACGCTGACTCATGACTCACACTGACTCTTTACTGAGACGCTGACTCATGACTCACTGACTCTTTACTGAGACGCTGACTCATGACTGACTCACACTGACTCTTTACTGAGACGCTGACTCATGACTCACACTGACTCTTTACTGAGACGCTGACTCATGACTCACTGACTCTTTACTGAGACGCTGACTCATGACTCACTGACTCTTTACTGAGACGCGGACTCATGACTCACTGAGACGCGGACTCTTTACTGAGATGCTGACTCATGGCTCACACTGACTCTTTTGGACCCTCCCATAATCTATACATAGTTTCCACATGTTTGGCACAGCAATAGATGTATTGGGTGGTGTGTGAGTCTTACCAGTGTTCCTATCTACTGTAACCTGGTGTGTGTGTGTGTGTGTTACCAGTGTTCCTATCTATTGTAACCTGGTGTGTGTGTGTGTGTGTGTGTGTGTGTGTGTGTGTGTGTGTGTGTGTGTGTGTGTGTGTGTGTGTGTGTGTGACCAGTGTTCCTATCTACTGTAACCTGGTGTGTGTGTGTGTGTGACCAGTGTTCCTATCAACTGTAACCTGGTGTGTGTGTGTGTGACCAGTGTTCCTATCTACAGTAACCTGTGTGTGTGTGTGTGTGTGTGTGACCAGTGTTCCTATCTACTGTAACCTGGTGTGTGTGTGTGTGACCAGTGTTCCTATCTACTGTAACCTGGTGTGTGTGACCAGTGTTCCTATCTACTGTAACCTGGTGTGTGTGTGTGTGTGACCAGTGTTCCTATCTACTGTAACCTGGTGTGTCTGTGTGTGTGTGTGTGACCAGTGTTCCTATCTACTGTAACCTGTGTGTGTGTGTGTTACCAGTGTTCCTATCTACTGTAACCTGGTGTGTGTGTGTGACCAGTGTTCCTATCTATTGTAACCTGGTGTGTGTGTGTGTGTGTGTGTGTGTGACCAGTGTTCCTATCTACTGTAACCTGGTGTGTGTGTGTGTGTGTGTGTGTGTGTGTGTGTGTGTGTGTGTGTGTGTGTGTGTGTGTGTGTGTGTGTTACCAGTGTTCCTATCTATTGTAACCTGGTATGTGTGTGTGTGTGACCAGTGTTCCTATCTACTGTAACCTGGTGTGTGTGTGTGTGTGTGTGTGTGTGTGTGTGTGTGTGTGTGTGTGTGTGTGTGTGTGTGTGTGTGTGTGTGTGTGTGTGTGTGTGTTACCAGTGTTCCTATCTACTGTAACCTGGTGTGTGTGTTACCAGTGTTCCTATCTACTGTAACCTGGTGTGTGTGTGTGTGACCAGTGTTCCTATCTACTGTAACCTGGTGTGTGTGTGTGTGTGTGTGTGTGTGTGTGTGTGTGACCAGTGTTCCTATCTACTGTAACCTGATGTGTGTGTGTGTGTGTGTGTCTTACCAGTGTTCCTATCTACTGTAACCTGGTGTGTGTGTGTGTGACCAGTGTTCCTATCTATTGTAACCTGGTGTGTGTGTGTGTCTTACCAGTGTTCCTATCTACTGTAACCTGGTGTGTGTGTGTGTGTGTGACCAGTGTTCCTATCTATTGTAACCTGGTGTGTGTGTGTGTGACCAGTGTTCCTATCTACTGTAACCTGATGTGTGTCTTACCAGTGTTCCTATCTACTGTAACCTGATGTGTGTGTGACCAGTGTTCCTATCTACTGTAACCTGGTGTGTGTGTGTGACCAGTGTTCCTATCTACTGTAACCTGGTGTGTGTGTGTGTGTGTGACCAGTGTTCCTATCTACTGTAACCTGGTGTCTTGGTGTGTGTGTGTGTGACCAGTGTTCCTATCTACTGTAACCTGGTGTCTTGGTGTGTGTGTTACCAGTGTTCCTATCTACTGTAACCTGGTGTCTTGGTGTGTGTGTTACCAGTGTTCCTATCTACTGTAACCTGATGTCTTGGTGTGTGTGTGACCAGTGTTCCTATCTACTGTAACCTGATGTCTGTGTGTGTGTGTCTTACCAGTGTTCCTATCTACTGTGACCATGCCGTGGTGTGTGTGTGTGACCAGTGTTCCTATCTACTGTAACCGTGTTCCTATCTACTGTAACCTGGTGTGTGTGTGTGTGTGTGTGTGTGTGTGTGACCAGTGTTCCTATCTACTGTAACCTGGTGTGTGTGTGTGTGTGTGACCAGTGTTCCTATCTACTGTAACCTGGTGTCTTGGTGTGTGTGTTACCAGTGTTCCTATCTACTGTAACCTGATGTCTTGGTGTGTGTGTGACCAGTGTTCCTATCTACTGTAACCTGGTGTCTTGGTGTGTGTGTGACCAGTGTTCCTATCTACTGTAACCTGGTGTCTTGGTGTGTGTCTCCCCTGCAGGTTGCGGCCAACACCCCCACTATGTACTCTCAGGAACTCTTCCAGCTCTCCCAGTATCTGCAGGTATGGAACAACACTGACACCTAGTGGCCAGGCAGCGCTACTACGCTCTTACCTCTGCCTGGTGCATGGATTCATAGTCTTACTGTGTAACTGCTACTGGACTGTTAAAATGATATGGGACTTTGAAGACTTGAACCATGTGCTTCACTCTTTCACTCTCATCTGTCTTATACTACAGGTTATTGGTGTAATGTTTACAGTCTAACGTAAACGTCTAATGTCGTCTCTCACACTATGTAATGTTTACAGTCTAACGTCGTCTCTCACACTGTGTAATGTTTACAGTCTAACGTCGTCTCTCACACTGTGTCATGTTTACAGTCTAACGTCGTCTCTCACACTGTGTCATGTTTACAGTCTAACGTGGTCTCTCACACTGTGTCATGTTTACAGTCTAATGTCGTCTCTCACACTGTGTCATGTTTACAGTCTAACGTCGTCTCTCACACTATGTAATGTTTACAGTCTAATGTCGTCTCTCACACTGTGTCATGTTTACAGTCTAACGTCGTCTCTCACACTATGTAATGTTTACAGTCTAACGTGGTCTCTCACACTGTGTCATGTTTACAGTCTAAAGCTGTCTCACACTACGTAATGTTTACAGTCTAACGTGGTCTCTCACACTGTGTAATGTTTACAGTCTAATGTCGTCTCTCACACTGTGTCATGTTTACAGTCTAACGTCGTCTCTCACACTATGTAATGTTTACAGTCTAACGTGGTCTCTCACACTGTGTCATGTTTACAGTCTAAAGCTGTCTCACACTACGTAATGTTTACAGTCTAACGTGGTCTCTCACACTGTGTCATGTTTACAGTCTAACGTCGTCTCTCACACTATGTAATGTTTACAGTCTAATGTCGTCTCTCACACTGTGTCATGTTTACAGTCTAACGTCGTCTCTCACACTATGTAATGTTTACAGTCTAACGTGGTCTCTCACACTGTGTCATGTTTACAGTCTAAAGCTGTCTCACACTACGTAATGTTTACAGTCTAACGTGGTCTCTCACACTGTGTCATGTTTACAGTCTAAAGCTGTCTCACACTACGTAATGTTTACAGTCTAATGTCGTCTCTCACACTGTGTCATGTTTACAGTCTAAAGCTGTCTCACACTATGTCATGTTTACAGTCTAACGTGGTCTCTCACACTATGTAATGTTTACAGTCTAACGTCGTCTCTCACACTATGTAATGTTTACAGTCTAACGTCGTCTCTCACACTATGTAATGTTTACAGTCTAACGTCGTCTCTCACACTGTGTAATGTTTACAGTCTAACGTGGTCTCTCACACTATGTAATGTTTACAGTCTAACGTGGTCTCTCACACTATGTCATGTTTACAGTCTAACGTGGTCTCTCACACTATGTCATGTTTACAGTCTAACGTGGTCTCTCACACTGTGTAATGTTTACAGTCTAACGTCGTCTCTCACACTATGTCATGTTTACAGTCTAACGTGGTCTCTCACACTGTGTAATGTTTACAGTCTAACGTCGTCTCTCACACTATGTAATGTTTACAGTCTAACGTGGTCTCTCACACTATGTCATGTTTACAGTCTAACGTCGTCTCTCACACTGTGTCATGTTTACAGTCTAACGTCGTCTCTCACACTATGTCATGTTTACAGTCTAACGTGGTCTCTCACACTACGTAATGTTTACAGTCTAACGTCGTCTCTCACACTGTGTCATGTTTACAGTCTAACGTCGTCTCTCACACTATGTCATGTTTACAGTCTAACGTGGTCTCTCACACTGTGTCATGTTTACAGTCTAACGTCGTCTCTCACACTATGTCATGTTTACAGTCTAACGTCGTCTCTCACACTATGTAATGTTTACAGTCTAACGTCGTCTCTCACACTATGTCATGTTTACAGTCTAACGTCGTCTCTCACACTGTGTCATGTTTACAGTCTAACGTCGTCTCTCACACTATGTCATGTTTACAGTCTAACGTCGTCTCTCACACTATGTCATGTTTACAGTCTGTGGTCTCTCACACTACGTAATGTTTACAGTCTAACGTCGTCTCTCACACTGTGTCATGTTTACAGTCTAACGTCGTCTCTCACACTATGTCATGTTTACAGTCTAACGTCGTCTCTCACACTGTGTCATGTTTACAGTCTAACGTCGTCTCTCACACTATGTCATGTTTACAGTCTAAAGTCTGTCTCACACTACGTAATGTTTACAGTCTAACGTCGTCTCTCACACTGTGTCATGTTTACAGTCTAACGTCGTCTCTCACAATATGTAATGTTTACAGTCTAAAGCTGTCTCACACTACGTAATGTTTACAGTCTAATGTCGTCTCTCACACTGTGTCATGTTTACAGTCTAAAGCTGTCTCACACTACGTAATGTTTACAGTCTAATGTCGTCTCTCACACTGTGTCATGTTTACAGTCTAACGTTGTCTCTCACACTATGTCATGTTTACAGTCTAACGTCGTTAGAAAATAAATTGGTGACTGATAATAGATGCTGCTTGAGCATCAGCTCCACATTCAGCTATTACTTATAATGCTGATGGATGTCATATTCTCTCCCTCCCCCTCTCTCCCTCCCCCTCTCTCCTCCCTCCCCCTCTCTCCCTCCCCCTCTCTCTCCCTCCCCCTCTCTCCCTCTCTCCCTCCCCCTCTCTCCCTCTCTCCCTCCCCCTCTCTCCCTCTCTCCCTCCCCCTCTCTCCCTCTCTCCCTCCCCCTCTCTCCCTCCCCCTCTCTCCCCCTGCCAGGAGGCCCTACACAGGGAGCAGATGTTGGAACAGAAGTTGGCAACGCTGCAACGCCTCCTGGCCACCACACAGGAGGCTTCAGAGAGCAGCTGGCAGGTAGTTACTATACACTACCGCCCTAACCCTACTGGCCACCACACAGGAGGCTTCAGAGAGCAGCTGGCAGGTAGTTACTATACACTACCGCCCCTAACCCTACTGGCCACCACACAGGAGGCTTCAGAGAGCAGCTGGCAGGTAGTTACTATACACTACGGCCCTAACCCTACTGGCCACCACACAGGAGGCTTCAGAGAGCAGCTGGCAGGTAGTTACTATACACTACCGCCCTAACCCTACTGGCCACCACACAGGAGGCTTCAGAGAGCAGCTGGCAGGTAGTTACTATACACTACCGCCCCCTAACCCTACTGGCCACCACACAGGAGGCTTCAGAGAGCAGCTGGCAGGTAGTTACTATACACTACCACCCCCTAACCCTACTGGCCACCACACAGGAGGCTTCAGAGAGCAGCTGGCAGGTAGTTACTATACACTAGCGCCCCCTAACCCTACTGGCCACCACACAGGAGGCTTCAGAGAGCAGCTGGCAGGTAGTTACTATACACTACCGCCCTAACCCTACTGGCCACCACACAGGAGGCTTCAGAGAGCAGCTGGCAGGTAGTTACTATACACTACCGCCCTAACCCTACTGGCCACCACACAGGAGGCTTCAGAGAGCAGCTGGCAGGTAGTTACTATACACTACCACCCCCTAACCCTACTGGCCACCACACAGGAGGCTTCAGAGAGCAGCTGGCAGGTAGTTACTATACACTACCGCCCCCTAACCCTACTGGCCACCACACAGGAGGCTTCAGAGAGCAGCTGGCAGGTAGTTACTATACACTACCGCCCTAACCCTACTGGCCACCACACAGGAGGCTTCAGAGAGCAGCTGGCAGGTAGTTACTATACACTACCGCCATAACCCTACTGGCCACCACACAGGAGGCTTCAGAGAGCAGCTGGCAGGTAGTTACTATACACTACCGCCCCCTAACCCTACTGGCCACCACACAGGAGGCTTCAGAGAGCAGCTGGCAGGTAGTTACTATACACTACCGCCCTAACCCTACTGGCCACCACACAGGAGGCTTCAGAGAGCAGCTGGCAGGTAGTTACTATACACTACCGCCCCCTAACCCTACTGGCCACCACACAGGAGGCTTCAGAGAGCAGCTGGCAGGTAGTTACTATACACTACCACCCCCTAACCCTACTGGCCACCACACAGGAGGCTTCAGAGAGCAGCTGGCAGGTAGTTACTATACACTACCGCCCCCTAACCCTACTGGCCACCACACAGGAGGCTTCAGAGAGCAGCTGGCAGGTAGTTACTATACACTACCGCCCTAACCCTACTGGCCACCACACAGGAGGCTTCAGAGAGCAGCTGGCAGGTAGTTACTATACACTACCGCCCTAACCCTACTGGCCACCACACAGGAGGCTTCAGAGAGCAGCTGGCAGGTAGTTACTATACACTACCACCCCCTAACCCTACTGGCCACCACACAGGAGGCTTCAGAGAGCAGCTGGCAGGTAGTTACTATACACTACCACCCCTTAACCCTACTGGCCACCACACAGGAGGCTTCAGAGAGCAGCTGGCAGGTAGTTACTATACACTACCGCCCTAACCCTACTGGCCACCACATAGGAGGCTTCAGAGAGCAGCTGGCAGGTAGTTACTATACACTACCACCCCCTAACCCTACTGGCCACCACACAGGAGGCTTCAGAGAGCAGCTGGCAGGTAGTTACTATACACTACCGCCCCCTAACCCTACTGGCCACCACACAGGAGGCTTCAGAGAGCAGCTGGCAGGTAGTTACTATACACTACCGCCCTAACCTTACTGGCCACCACACAGGAGGCTTCAGAGAGCAGCTGGCAGGTAGTTACTATACACTACCGCCCCCTAACCCTACTGGCCACCACACAGGAGGCTTCAGAGAGCAGCTGGCAGGTAGTTACTATACACTACCGCCCTAACCCTACTGGCCACCACACAGGAGGCTTCAGAGAGCAGCTGGCAGGTAGTTACTATACACTACCGCCCTAACCCTACTGGCCACCACACAGGAGGCTTCAGAGAGCAGCTGGCAGGTAGTTACTATACACTACCACCCCCTAACCCTACTGGCCACCACACAGGAGGCTTCAGAGAGCAGCTGGCAGGTAGTTACTATACACTACCGCCCCCTAACCCTACTGGCCACCACACAGGAGGCTTCAGAGAGCAGCTGGCAGGTAGTTACTATACACTACCGCCCTAACCCTACTGGCCACCACACAGGAGGCTTCAGAGAGCAGCTGGCAGGTAGTTACTATACACTACCGCCCTAACCCTACTGGCCACCACACAGGAGGCTTCAGAGAGCAGCTGGCAGGTAGTTACTATACACTACCGCCCCCTAACCCTACTGGCCACCACACAGGAGGCTTCAGAGAGCAGCTGGCAGGTAGTTACTATACACTACCACCCCCTAACCCTACTGGCCACCACACAGGAGGCTTCAGAGAGCAGCTGGCAGGTAGTTACTATACACTACCGCCCCCTAACCCTACTGGCCACCACACAGGAGGCTTCAGAGAGCAGCTGGCAGGTAGTTACTATACACTACCGCCCCCTAACCCTACTGGCCACCACACAGGAGGCTTCAGAGAGCAGCTGGCAGGTAGTTACTATACACTACTGCCCCCTAACCCTACTGGCCACCACACAGGAGGCTTCAGAGAGCAGCTGGCAGGTAGTTACTATACACTACCACCCTAACCCTACTGGCCACCACACAGGAGGCTTCAGAGAGCAGCTGGCAGGTAGTTACTATACACTACCACCCCTTAACCCTACTGGCCACCACACAGGAGGCTTCAGAGAGCAGCTGGCAGGTAGTTACTATACACTACCACCCTAACCCTACTGGCCACCACACAGGAGGCTTCAGAGAGCAGCTGGCAGGTAGTTACTATACACTACCGCCCTAACCCTACTGGCCACCACACAGGAGGCTTCAGAGAGCAGCTGGCAGGTAGTTACTATACACTACCGCCCCCTAACCCTACTGGCCACCACACAGGAGGCTTCAGAGAGCAGCTGGCAGGTAGTTACTATACACTACCACCCCCTAACCCTACTGGCCACCACACAGGAGGCTTCAGAGAGCAGCTGGCAGGTAGTTACTATACACTACCGCCCCCTAACCCTACTGGCCACCACACAGGAGGCTTCAGAGAGCAGCTGGCAGGTAGTTACTATACACTACCACCCCCTAACCCTACTGGCCACCACACAGGAGGCTTCAGAGAGCAGCTGGCAGGTAGTTACTATACACTACCGCCCTAACCCTACTGGCCACCACACAGGAGGCTTCAGAGAGCAGCTGGCAGGTAGTTACTATACACTACCACCCCCTAACCCTACTGGCCACCACACAGGAGGCTTCAGAGAGCAGCTGGCAGGTAGTTACTATACACTACCGCCCCCTAACCCTACTGGCCACCACACAGGAGGCTTCAGAGAGCAGCTGGCAGGTAGTTACTATACACTACCACCCCCTAACCCTACTGGCCACCACACAGGAGGCTTCAGAGAGCAGCTGGCAGGTAGTTACTATACACTACCGCCCCCTAACCCTACTGGCCACCACACAGGAGGCTTCAGAGAGCAGCTGGCAGGTAGTTACTATACACTACCGCCCTAACCCTACTGGCCACCACACAGGAGGCTTCAGAGAGCAGCTGGCAGGTAGTTACTATACACTACCGCCCCCTAACCCTACTGGCCACCACACAGGAGGCTTCAGAGAGCAGCTGGCAGGTAGTTACTATACACTACCGCCCTAACCCTACTGGCCACCACACAGGAGGCTTCAGAGAGCAGCTGGCAGGTAGTTACTATACACTACCGCCCTAACCCTACTGGCCACCACACAGGAGGCTTCAGAGAGCAGCTGGCAGATAGTTACTATACACTACCACCCCCTAACCCTACTGGCCACCACACAGGAGGCTTCAGAGAGCAGCTGGCAGGTAGTTACTATACACTACCGCCCCCTAACCCTACTGGCCACCACACAGGAGGCTTCAGAGAGCAGCTGGCAGGTAGTTACTATACACTACCGCCCTAACCCTACTGGCCACCACACAGGAGGCTTCAGAGAGCAGCTGGCAGGTAGTTACTATACACTACCGCCCTAACCCTACTGGCCACCACACAGGAGGCTTCAGAGAGCAGCTGGCAGGTAGTTACTGTACACTACCGCCCTAACCCTACTGGCCACCACACAGGAGGCTTCAGAGAGCAGCTGGCAGGTACCGATACACAATTCCACAAACCTAAAGTATTTTAGAAGTTTTATTTCCAGATAAAAGGTTAATATGTAATATGTGGTCTGCGGTCATTACCACTAGACCAGCACACCAAGCCCGTTGTCAAGCCCGCTGTCAAGCCTTCTGAACCACTTATTCTACAACACTCCCTCCAGATAATGGATAATGTCTAATCTATTCCCTCCAGATAATGGATAATGTATTTTCCTGACCGACTGCTACACTACCTTCAGAAAGTTTTCACTCTGCTTGAATTTAAAATGGATGACATTTAGATTTCTTTTGCCACTGGCCTATACACAATACCCCCGTAATGTGAAAGTGGAATTATGTTTAGTCATTTTTACAAATGTAATTAAAAAGGAAAAGCTGAAATGTCAATAAGTATTAAACCCCTTTGTTATGGCAAGCCTAAGTTCAGGAGTAAAAATTTGCTTTAGTCACAATAAGTTGTATGGACTCACTCTGTGTGAAATAGTGTTTAACTAATTTCTGTACCACACACATACAGATAATTGTAAGGTCCCTCAGTCGAGTAGTGAATTTCAAACACAGATTCAACCATAAAGACCAGGGAGGTTTTCCAATACCTCGGAAAGAAGGGCTATTGGTAGATGGGTAAACATAAAAAAAAAACAGATATTGAATATCCCTTTGAGCATGGTGAAGTTATTAATTACACTTTGGATGGTGTATCAATACACCCAGTCACTACAAAGATACAGGCGTCCTTCCTAACTCAGTTGCTGCAGAGGAAGGAAACCGCTCAGGGATTTCACCAGAAGGCCAATGGGGACTTTAAAACAGAGTTTAATGGCTGTGATAGGAGAAAACTGAGGATGGATCAACAACATTGTAGTTACTCCACAATACTAACCTAAATGACAGAGTGAATAGAAGGAAGTCTGTACAGAATAAAAATATTCTAAAACAAGCATCCTGTTTGAAACTCGGCACTAAAGTAAAACTGCAAAAAATGTGGCAAAGCGATTTAACTTTCTGTCCTGAATACAAAGTGTTATGTTTGGGGCAAATACAACACATTACTGAGTATAACTCTCCATATTTTCAAGCATAGTGTAGTGGTGGCTGGATCATGTTATGGGTATGCTTGTAAACGTTAAGGACTGGGAAGTTTTTCAGGATAAAAAATAAACAGAATGGAGCTAAGCACAGGCAAAATCCTAGAGGAAACCCTGGTTGTCTTCTTTCCAACAGACACTGGGAGATGAATTTCACCTTTCAACAGGACAATAACCTAAAACACAAGGCCAAATCTACACTGGAGTTGCTTACCAAGAAGACTGAATGTTCCTGAGAGGCAGAGTTACAGTTTTGATTTAAATCTACTTCAAAATCTATGGCAAGACCTGAAAATGGTTGTCTAGCAATGATCAACAACCAATTTGACAGTTTGAAGAATTTTGAAAAGAGTAAGGGGCAAATGTAGCACATTCCAGGTGTGGAAAACTCTTGTAGACTTACCGAGAAAGACACAGCTCTTGTAGACTTATCGAGAAGACTCACAGCTCTTGTAGACTTACCGAGAAAGACTCACAGCTCTTGTAGACTTACCGAGAAAGACTCACAGCTCTTGTAGACTTACCGAGAAAGACTCACAGCTCTTGTAGACTTACCGAGAAAGACTCACAGCTCTTGTAGACTTACCGAGAAAGACTCACAGCTCTTGTAGACTTACCGAGAAAGACTCACAGCTGTAAATACTGCCAAAGGTGATTCTATCATGTATTGACTCGGGTGTGAATACTTATGTAAATTATATTTATGTTTTTAATTTTCAATAAATTAGCTAACATTTCTAAAAACATGTTTTTACTTTGTCATTGTGGGGTATTGTGTGCAGATGGGTGAGAAAACAATCAATTAAAAAGAAAATGAATTCAGGCTGTAATACAACAATGTGTAAGTCAAGTGGTATGTATGCTTTCTGACGGCACTGTATGTGAAACGTGTTGTTTATGGTGTACTAAACTGTCTTCTGACTGGTTTATGGTGTACTAAACTGTCTTCTGACTGGTTTATGGTGTACTAAACTGTCTTCTGACTGGTTTATGGTGTATTAAACTGTCTTCTGACTGGTTTATGGTGTACTAAACTGTCTTCTGACTGGTTTATGGTGTAATAAACTGTCTTCTGACTGGTTTATGGTGTATTAAACTGTCTTCTGACTGGTTTATGGTGTACTAAACTGTCTTCTGACTGGTTTATGGTGGACTGACCTGTCTCTTCTGACTGGGTTATGGTGGACTGACCTGTCTCCTCTGACTGGGTTATGGTGTACTGACCTGTCTCTTCTGACTGGTTTATGGTGTACTGACCTGTCTCTTCTGACTGGTTTATGGTGTACTGACCTGTGTCTCTCTCTCTGCTAGGCTCTGATAGACGAGGACCGGCTTCTCTCCAGACTAGAGGTGATGGGCAACCAGCTGCAGTCCTTCTCTAAAGTAAGAACATTTAAACGATACACTGAACAAAAATATAAATTCAACATGTAAAGTGTTGGTCCCGTGTTTCATGAGCTGAAATAAAAGATCGCAGAAATGTTCCATAAGCACAAAAAGCTTATTTCTCACTAATTTTGTGCACAAATTTGTTTACATCCCTGTTAGTGAGCATTTCTCCTTTGCCAAAACAATCCATCCACCAGACAGGTGTGGCCTATCCAGAAGCTGATTTAAACAGCATGATCATTACACAGGTGCACCTTGTGCTTGGGACAATAGAATGCCACTCTAAAATGTGCAGTTTTGTCACACAACACAATGCCGCAGATGTCTCAAGTTTTGAGGGAGCGTGCAATTGGCATGCTGACTGCAGGAAATGTCCACCAGAGCTGTTGCCAGAGAATTGAATATTAATTTCTCTACCATAAGCCGCCTCATATCGTTTTAGAGAATTTGGCACTACGTGTAACCAGCCTTAAAACCGCAGACCACGTGTAACCACGCCAGCCTAGGACCTCCACATCCGGCTTTTTCACCTGCGGCATCGTCTGAGGCTAGCCTCTAGCACTGAGATGCAGTGCCTTAGAACGCTGCACCACTCGGGAGCCCCCATATATCATACCTCCCCAAAAATGCTAACCTGTTATTGTAATGGTGAGAGGTTAGCATGTCTTGGGGTATGATATAAAATGCTAACCTCCCCTGTTATATTAATGGTGAGAGGTTAGCATGTCTTGGGGGTATGATATAAAATGCTAACATCCCCTGTTATTGTAATGGTGAGAGGTTAGCATGTCTTGGGGTATGATATAAAATGCTAACCTCCCCTGTTATAGTAATGGTGAGAGGTTAGCATGTCTTGGGGTATGATATAAAATGCTAACCTCCCCTGTTATTGTAATGTTGAGGTTAGCATGTCTTGGGGTATGATATAAAATGCTAACATCCCCTGTTATAGTAATGGTGAGAGGTTAGCATGTCTTGGGGTATGATATAAAATGCTAACATCCCCTGTTATAGTAATGGTGAGAGGTTAGCATGTCTTGGGGTATGATATAAAATGCTAACCTCCCCTGTCATTGTAATGGTGAGAGGTTAGCATGTCTTGGGGATATGATATAAAATGCTAACCTCCCCTGTTATAGTAATGGTGAGAGGTTAGCATGTCTTGCGGTATGATATAAAATGCTAACCTCCCCTGTCATTGTAATGGTGAGAGGTTAGCATGTCTTGGGGGTATGATATAAAATGCTAACCTCCCCTGTTATTGTAATGGTGAGAGGTTAGCATGTCTTGGGGTATGATATAAAATGCTAACCTCCCCTGTTATTGTAATGGTGAGAGGTTAGCATGTCTTGGGGATATGATATAAAATGCTAACCTCCCCTGTTATTGTAATGGTGAGAGGTTAGCATGTCTTGGGATATGATATAAAATGCTAACCCCCCCTGTTATTGTAATGGTGAGAGGTTAGCATGTCTTGGGATATGATATAAAATGCTAACCCCCCCTGTTATTGTAATGGTCAGAGGTTAGCATGTCTTGGGGGTATGATATTTGTGCGTGTAACTTATTTACCATTAATTTCTATTAAGCACAAAACCAACAGCTAAAGAAGCCAACGAGTGTGTAGAGTCACAAGCTTGATGTAATCAGTACGTGCTATGAATACGGGACCAAATCCAAAACAAAATGATGTAATTTCTAAACGGTTCACCCGATATGAATGAAAATACCCTCAAATTAAAGCTGACAGTCTGCACTTTAACCTCATAGTCAAATCCAAAGTGCTGGAAAACAGAGCCAAAACAACAACAACATGTGTCCCTGTCCCAATACTTTCGTAGTTCAATGTATATCTCTATTGACTTTCTAATAAACATGCATGTTTTTTCTTCTGTATTTGGGTTGAGTTTTTCTGACCATAGGAGCTGATGGTCACTTTACATGGTCAGAAAAACCTCATGACCCTATGACTGCGTATTAGTCAAAGCACTAGAGACAGCCCCTTACCTCTCTGTCTCTCTCTCTCTCTCTTCCCTCCCCCTCCTCCCCCTCTAAAGAACCAAACCGAGGATGGGATGCGTAACGAGCTGGTAGCCCTGCAGGAAGACAAACACAACTATGAGACCACGGCCAAAGAGTCCCTGAGGAAGGTCCTACAAGAGAAGATAGAGGTGGTCAGGAAGCTGTCAGAGGTCGAGGTGAGACAGGTCTTCCTGTGCAATAGGGTTAGCGTTAAGGCTAGGTAGAGGTGGTCAGGAAGAGGTCAGAGGTCGAGGTAAGACCCCGGGGCTGGGTGACGTGTGTGTGTGTGGAGGATGAACGTGTTGCCATCTCACCTGTTGTCATTCCAGAGATCTCTGAGTAACACGGAGGATGAGTGTACTCATCTGAAGGAGATGAACGAGAGGAACCAGGAGGAGCTCAGAGAACTGGCTAATAAATACAACGGGGCCATCAACGAGATCAAGGACCTCACTGACAAGATAAAGGTACAGTAGGTGGAAGTGGTTGGTGAGGAGGGGGGCAGGATGGAGGGGTTTTAAGATCAGATTTCTATCTATTGTCCGACCACCAGCACACACATCAGATTCTCCATTGCACACGTTAACATGCCCACACCTTTCCCTGTGTGTCCCTGTGTGTGTGTGTCCTCCTTTGTCCCTGTGTGTCCCTGTGTGCGTGTCCTCCTTTGTCCCTGTGTGTGTCCCTGTGTAGCTGGCGGAGGGTCGTCAGGAGGAGTTGACTCAGAAGGGTCAGCTGGAGAAGAAGGAACTGCAGCTTTGTATTGATGAGCTGGAGGAGAAGGAACAGGCTCTACAGGCCCGTATCGAGGCCTTACAGGCTGACAACGACTTCACTAACGAACGCCTCACTGCCCTGCAAGGTTAGTAACGTAGAGACACACACCTTTGCTGCGGGTGTCATAACAGGTCAGATTTAGGACTCTTGTGTATGGTCAAAGCCCTCTGGAGTGCATGGTTTATCCGTACATCGTGAATCAGAATACCTGTATTTCTCCGCTGCTGAACTGTCATTGTCGATGGTGAAGTGTTGATCCCAACCCCGGTATGGGACACTGGGGACCCAGGCATGCATGCATGGTATTCAGGAATAAAATAACTATTTAAGTTGACCTTCGGTCAGGCCAGTCCTCAAAGGACAATTTAGGTTGACCTTCGGTCAGTCCAGTCCGTGTCCTCAAAGGACAATTTAAGTTGACCTTCGGTCAGTCCAGTCCATGTCCTCAAAGGACAATTTATATTGACCTTCGGTCAGTCCAGTCCATGTACTCAAAGGACAATTTAGGTTGACCTTCGGCCCGTCCAGTCCATGTCCTCAAAGGACCATTTAGGTTGACCTTCGGCCAGTCCAGTCCATGTCCTCAAAGGACCATTTAGGTTGACCTTCGGTCAGTCCAGTCCACAAAGGACATTTAGGTTGACCTTCGGCCAGTCCAGTCCACCATTTAGGTTGACCTTCGGCCAGTCCAGTCCAAAAAGGACATTTAGGTTGACCTTCGGCCAGTCCAGTCCATGTCCTCAAAGGACCATTTAGGTTGACCTTCGGTGAGTCCAGTCCATGTCCTCAAAGGACCATTTAGGTTGACCTTCGGTCAGTCCAGTCCATGTCCTCAAAGGACAATTTAGGTTGACCTTCGGCCAGTCCAGTCCATGTCCTCAAAGGACAATTTAGGTTGACCTTCGGCCAGTCCAGTCCATGTCCTCAAAGGACCATTTAGGTTGACCTTCGGTCAGTCCAGTCCATGTCCTCAAAGGACAATTTAGGTTGACCTTCGGCCAGTCCATGTCCTCAAAGGACCATTTAGGTTGACCTTCGGTCAGTCCAGTCCATGTCCTCAAAGGACCATTTAGGTTGACCTTCGGTCAGTCCAGTCCATGTCCTCTAAGGACAATTTAGGTTGACCTTCGGTCAGTCCAGTCCATGTCCTCAAAGAACAATTTAGGTTGACCTTCGGCCAGTCCAGTCCATGTCCTCAAAGGACAATTTAGGTTGACCTTCGGCCAGTCCAGTCCATGTCCTCAAAGGACAATTTAGGTTGACCTTCGGCCAGTCCAGTCCATGTCCTCAAAGGACCAATTAGGTTGACCTTCGGCCAGTCCAGGCCATGTCCTCAAAGGACAATTTAGGTTGACCTTCGGCCAGTCCAGTCCATGTCCTCAAAGGACCATGTAGGTTGACCTTCGGTCAGTCCAGTCCATGTCCTCAAAGGACCATTTAGGTTGACCTTCGGTCAGTCCAGTCCATGTCCTCAAAGGACCATTTAGGTTGACCTTCGGTCAGTCCAGTCCATGTCCTCAAAGGACAATTTAGGTTGACCTTCGGTCAGTCCAGTCCATGTCCTCAAAGAACAATTTAGGTTGACCTTCGGTCAGTCCAGTCCATGTCCTCAAAGAACAATTTAGGTTGACCTTCGGTCAGTCCAGTCCATGTCCTCAAAGAACAATTTAGGTTGACCTTCGGTCAGTCCAGTCCATGTCCTCAAAGAACAATATCTATTGACCTTCGGTCAGTCCAGTCCATGTCCTCAAAGAACAATTTAGGTTGACCTTCGGTCAGTCCAGTCCATGTCCTCAAAGGACAATTTAGGTTGACCTTCGGTCAGTCCAGTCCATGTCCTCAAAGAACAATTTAGGTTGACCTTCGGTCAGTCCAGTCCATGTCCTCAAAGAACAATTTAGGTTGACCTTTGGTCAGTCCAGTCCATGTCCTCAAAGGACAATTTAGGTTGACCTTCGGTCAGTCCAGTCCATGTCCTCAAAGGACAATTTAGGTTGACCTTCGGTCAGTCCAGTCCATGTCCTCAAAGAACAATTTAGGTTGACCTTCGGTCAGTCCAGTCCATGTCCTCAAAGAACAATTTAGGTTGCCCTTCGGTCAGTCCAGTCCATGTCCTCAAAGAACAATATCTATTGACCTTCGGTCAGTCCAGTCCATGTCCTCAAAGAACAATTTAGGTTGACCTTCGGTCAGTCCAGTCCATGTCCTCAAAGAACAATATCTATTGACCTTCGGTCAGTCCAGTCCATGTCCTCAAAGAACAATTTAGGTTGACCTTCGGTCAGTCCAGTCCATGTCCTCAAAGGACAATTTAGGTTGACCTTCGGTCAGTCCAGTCCATGTCCTCAAAGAACAATATCTATTGACCTTCGGCCAGTCCAGTCCGTGTCCTCAAAGAACAATATCTATTGACCTTCGGCCAGTCCAGTCCATGTCCTCAAAGAACAATATCTATTGACCTTCGGTCAGTCCAGTCCATGTCCTCAAAGAACAATTTAGGTTGACCTTCGGTCAGTCCAGTCCATGTCCTCAAAGAACAATATCTAGGTTGACCTTCGGTCAGTCCAGTCCATGTCCTCAAAGAACAATTTAGGTTGACCTTCGGTCAGTCCAGTCCACCATTTAGGTTGACCTTCGGTCAGTCCAGTCCATGTCCTCTCCAATCCGTTGTTGTTGTTGTTTCCAGTTCGGTTAGAACAGCTGCAGGAGAAAAGCATAAAGGACAACAACAGTTTAGGTGAGTGACGGTCCGTTAGGCCGACCGTGTCTGTTAACGTTATTGCTCTGTTTCTAACCCTGCATCGCTCCTTGGCTGCAGCCGAAAGTGCACCCTATTCCCTACAAAGTGCACTATATTTGACCAGGGCCCTGGTAGGCAATAGGGTGCCATATGGGACGTAAACCCTTCTTCTTCTTACTAATATGATCTGGCATGACTCAGAGCTTCTTACCTTCCGTTGCTTGTTATTCTTCGTCTTCTTCGTTCTGTCCGTCAGTCTTTCACCTTCTAATCTGTTCTGTCTGAATGGTAGCTAGCTACTGGTTACTGTAGCTGTCTGAATGGTGTGTAGTCAGTCAGTCAGTCTTAGGATAAGATAAATGCACTTCTGCATGCTCACTGTGGTCTCGGCCAGGTTACTGTAAAACACTGTGGTCTCGGCCAGGTTACTGTAAAACACTGTGGTCTCGGCCAGGTTACTGTAAAACACTGTGGTCTCGGCCAGGTTACTGTAAAACACTGTGGTCTCGGCCAGGTTACTGTAAAACACTGGTCTAGGCCAGGTTACTGTAAAACACTGTGGTCTAGGCCAGGTTACTGTAAAACACTGTGGTCTCGGCCAGGTTACTGTAAAACACTGGTCTAGGCCAGGTTACTGTAAAACACTGTGGTCTAGGCCAGGTTACTGTAAAACACTGTGGTCTAGGCCAGGTTACTGTAACACACTGTGGTCTCGGCCAGGTTACTGTAAAACACTGTGGTCTAGGCCAGGTTACTGTAACACACTGTGTGGTCTAGGCCAGGTTACTGTAAAACACTGTGGTCTCGGCCAGGTTACTGTAAAACACTGTGGTCTAGGCCAGGTTACTGTAACACACTGTGTGGTCTAGGCCAGGTTACTGTAACACACTGTGGGGTCTAGGCCAGGTTACTGTAACACACTGTGGGGTCTAGGCCAGGTTACTGTAACACACTGTGTGGTCTAGGCCAGGTTACTGTAACACACTGTGTGGTCTAGGCCAGGTTACTGTAACACACTGTGGGGTCTAGGCCAGGTTACTGTAACACACTGTGGGGTCTAGGCCAGGTTACTGTAAAACACTGTGGTCTCGGCCAGGTTACTGTAAAACACTGTGGTCTCGGCCAAGTTACTGTCAGTTGAGCTTGTTTGGGGTTGTTGAGGCGATGCTTCATGTCTGTATACCACTAGGAGATCCACCAGGAGACAATGACATAGACGTTGACGTCGACCTGAACCAACAGGAAGGTAGTATGGCTTTAGTTATTTACCTGGGATGTCTCTTGCTGTATTCTTCACAGCCTTAAACCTTCTCTTCCTGTTGACTACATCTCTTAACAACACACTGATTATCTGGGTGGTTTAAATCAACAATGTGTCGAAGGAGCGTGATGAACTGGTTCCTAATGACGCTCTTCCTATACCAGGTCTTAAGGGTGGAGTACTTATTCTGTAGGGAGTACTGGTGTTTCATTAAAATTGTTCACAAGTTGGATTCCATTTAATATTTTATTGTGTAGGTCAAACTAACAGGAAGTTAATTAGCTATATATTCATCAATGTAGACTGAGAGGGAATGGTTATACTGTGATATTATGTAAACAGCACTGGTATTCTCTTGTAAGAATAGGATGTTATACTCACTCTCCTAATGTGACTCACATTAGCAACAGTGTACATTACAGTAACTTTACTGTTAACATTGGCACATCGCAGAGCAGTGGAGCTGAGCTCACGACATCACTCTTTAGTGGCAGAGAAACCAGGTTAGATAAACTCTAGCGCCTTCTGGTGTCTGCACGTCCCTGTATTCTATAGATAACAGACGGCCTTTCCGTGATCTACCACTAATCAGCTATCGTCACACCAGTCCTTCAGGCACCAGTGAACCTGTCCATCTCTTTGCAGTGAAGTGGGATCTCCCTGGATACCGTAACATGAACAGTAGTATTGCTGAGGCAGCAGGTCTGAGTTGCCTCACATTGAGACAAAGCTTGTGTCATTACTGCTGATGTGAGTCGGGCTTTCTAAATACATTTGACTGATTTTGATATTGATTGACACCTGGTGGAGGAAAAGGTTAATTATTTATCGTTTTGTTCCCGATTCCACGTGGATTCTGATCAGAACATCTTGGACTTATTGGTTCCGTTAGTAGTACAGGTATTGCAAACTATTACAGACTACAAAGGGAAGCACAGCCGAGAGCTGCCCGGTGACACGGGCCTACCAGATGAGCTAAATCACTTCTATGCTCGCTTTGAGGAAAGTAACACTGAAACATGCATGAGAGCATCAGCTGTTCCGGACGACTGTGTGATCACGCTCTCTGCAGCCAATGTGAGTAAGACCTTTAAACAAGTCAACATTCACAAGGCCGCAGGGCCAGACGGATTACCAGGCTGCATACTCCGAGCATGCGCTGACCAACTAGCAAGTGTCTTCACTGACATTAACTGCCCTGAACAAGGCAGTTAACCCACTGTTCCTAGGCTGTCATTGTAAATAAGAATTTGTTCTTAACTGACTTGCCTAGTTAAATTAATAAAAAATGTGTGTAAGTGCTGTGCTTGTTGAAAGTCTTTTCCTATAAGTGTGCTGAAATTCTGTCGTCAATTTGTTTACTGTGAAATAGCATTGTATCTGGTCAAACACCATTTTTCCCAGAAGTTTACTAAGTGTTGGTAACAGGCTGATTGGTTGGCTATTTGAGCCAGTAAAGGGTGCTTTACTATTCTTAGGTAGCGGAATGACTTTAGCTTCCCTCCAGGCCTGAGGGAACACGCTCTCTAGTAGGTTTAAATTGAAGATATGGCAAATAAGAAAGGCAATACAGTCCGCTATAATCCTCAGTAATTTCCCATCCAAGTTGTCAGACTCCGGTGGTTTGTCGTTGTTTTCTCACCTCTTCCACGCTGACTTTACGGAATTCAAAATTACAATTCTTGCCTTCTCATAATTTGATCAGATATACTTGGATGTGTAGTGTCAGCGTTTGTTCCTGGCATGTTTTTAGCCTAAGTTTGTTAATCTTGCCAATTAAAAAAAATATTTAAGTAGTTGGCAATATCAGTCAGTTTTGTGATGAATGAGCCATCTGATTCAGTGAATGAAGGAGCGGAGTTTGCCTTTTTACCCAAAATGTAATGTAAGGTGCTCCAAAGCTTTTTAATATTGTTATTTATGTAATTTATCTTTGTTTCATAGTGTAGTTTATTCTTCTTTTTTTTTCAGTTCAGTCACATTTCTGAATTTGCAGTACGTTTGCCAATCGGTTGTACAGCCAGACCTAGGTGCTAGTGTAAAATCTGATCTGTTAAAATGCTTTCTCTAAAGTGCAGACAGTAGTCAGCCTGTTAGGGTAGTGTCATCAGGATATTTCAGATGATGAATGATTATTCCCTGGGGCTCAGGGTGAATTTGCCCCCAGATGCTGATCTTAGGTCAGTTTTGTGTTTTCCCCACAAATGGTTAAGGTTAGGATTGGGGTGAGGGGAAGCTGATCCTAGATTTGTACCTGAGGGCAACTTTACCTCAGAGCTACTGTGTAACGGAGGAGGAACACATGTACCACGAAGTTTCTGACATCCATTTCCTGTCCTACTGAAGCCTTTAGTTAAGTGTGGTTTGGAGAACGCTGTCCGTCCATGCTGCCCGTGATGAAACCAGAGTTTACTGTTGTCAAGGGAACTGCTGTGAGCTAAGAGTTTAGCGTTAGCCACATGTACCGTGTCTAAGGGCAGGCTACTAGAATGGTTTCCTGGTATAGCAGAATGTACCGTGTCTCAGGGCAGGCTACTAGAATGGTTTCCTGGTATAGCAGAATGTACCGTGTCTCAGGGCAGGCTACTAGAATGGTTTCCTGGTATAGCAGAATGTACCGTGTCTCAGGGCAGGCTACTAGAATGGTTTCCTGGTATAGCAGAATGTACCGTGTCTCAGGGCAGGCTACTAGAATGGTTTCCTGGTATAGCAGAATGTACCGTGTCTAAGGGCAGGCTACTAGAACGGTTTCCTGGTATAGCAGACTGTACCGTGTCTCAGGGCAGGCTACTAGAACGGTTTCCTGGTATAGCAGACTGTACCGTGTCTCAGGGCAGGCTACTAGAATGGTTTCCTGGTATAGCAGAATGTACCGTGTCTCAGGGCAGGCTACTAGAATGGTTTCCTGGTATAGCAGAATGTACCGTGTCTCAGGGCAGGCTACTAGAACGGTTTCCTGGTATAGCAGAATGTACCGGGTCTCAGGGCAGGCTACTAGAATGGTTTCCTGGTATAGCAGACTGTACCGTGTCTCAGGGCAGGCTACTAGAATGGTTTCCTGGTATAGCAGACTGTACCGTGTCTCAGGGCAGGCTACTAGAATGGTTTCCTGGTTAAGCAGAATGTACCGGGTCTCAGGGCAGGCTACTAGAATGGTTTCCTGGTATAGCAGACTGTACCGTGTCTCAGGGCAGGCTACTAGAATGGTTTCCTGGTATAGCAGACTGTACCGTGTCTCAGGGCAGGCTACTAGAATGGTTTCCTGGTATAGCAGAATGTACCGTGTCTCAGGGCAGGCTACTAGAATGGTTTCCTGGTATAGCAGACTGTACCGTGTCTCAGGGCAGGCTACTAGAATGGTTTCCTGGTATAGCAGAATGTACCGTGTCTCAGGGCAGGCTACTAGAACGGTTTCCTTTTCATATTGTTTCTTCATATAATTGCATAACTTGTTTTTCCTCTTCTTTTGAGACCTTCACAATCACTCTTTGGTTTTCTGCATGATAACACTACCTTTTTTAACTTTTCACTCGATATTAGCCTAACTGTGTGGTTCCTCTCTTGGACTGTCTGGGTGTTTAAACTTCCTTGTTCTGTTGCATGCTGGGTACTGTAGTTTACCTGCTAGTGATGACGCTAGCTGTTGTCTTTGCACCGATCGTTTGTACTGTTCTGTACATTCTTACATCACACTGCTTTGAGAGGTACTGTGTTGAGAGAATTCCAGAATGCCAAATTAAATTAGCTTATTAATAGCTAATTGGTTGATGAACCAAATTAAATTAGCTTATTAATAGCTAATTGGTTGATGAACCAAAAATGATGAACAGCATTTTTTTTGTTTCGCTGTTCTTAAATGAGCTTAACGACCTACTAGCGCCGCTCAGAAGCTAGCTCGAGGCTAATCCTGAGACGAGGCTTGGAGATGGATGCTTCTCTCACTCTACAGGTGGCCTCGTTCAGTCATCGTCACGTTTTGACCACAATTTCTCCCCTCTACAGCCGTGAAACAGTTGAAAGAAGCGGTGGGCTCGTCGTTGCACAAGCTGGCCAACTTCGACGGTGAGTCTTTTGTTTTCTTGCTGTGTGTCTGTGTGTGTTCTCCATGGTTTTGCTTTGTCAGCAAAATAGTAGTGTAGGAATTAGGTTTAGCGAGTCATTTTTAAATCTTGCTATTTCCTGTCTACTTGGCTGAGGCCATATGGTTGTTTTAGTCAGTCTACTTGGCTGAAGCCATATGGTTGTTTTAGTCAGTCTACTTGGCTGAGGTCATATGGTTGTTTTAGTCAGACTACTTGGCTGAGGCCATATGGTTGTTTTAGTCAGTCTACTTGGCTGAAGCCATATGGTTGTTTTAGTCAGTCTATTTGGCTGAAGCCATATGGTTGTTTTAGTCAGTCTACTTGGCTGAAGCCATATGGTTGTTTTAGTCAGTCTACTTGGCTGAGGCCATATGGTTGTTTTAGTCAGGCTACTTGGCTGAAGCCATATGGTTGTTTTAGTCAGTCTACTTGGCTGAGGCCATATGGTTGTTTTAGTCAGTCTACTTGGCTGAAGCCATATGGTTGTTTTAGTCAGTCTACTTGGCTGAGGCCATATGGTTGTTTTAGTCAGTCTACTTGGCTGAAGCATATGGTTGTTTTAGTCAGTCTACTTGGCTGAAGCCATATGGTTGGTTTAGTCAGTCTACTTGGCTGAAGCCATATGGTTGTTTTAGTCAGTCTACTTGGCTGAAGCCATATGGTTGTTTTAGTCAGTCTCCTTGGCTGAAGCCATATGGTTGTTTTAGTCAGGCTACTTGGCTGAAGCCATATGGTTGTTTTAGTCAGTCTACTTGGCTGAGGTCATATGGTTGTTTTAGTCAGGCTACTTGGCTGAAGCCATATGGTTGTTTTAGTCTGTCTACTTGGCTGAAGCCATATGGTTGTTTTAGTCAGGCTACTTGGCTGAAGCCATATGGTTGTTTTAGTCAGGCTACTTGGCTGAAGCCATATGGTTGTTTTAGTCAGGCTACTTGGCTGAAGCCATATGGTTGTTTTAGTCAGGCTACTTGGCTGAAGCCATATGGTTGTTTTAGTCAGGCTACTTGGCTGAAGCCATATGGTTGTTTTAGTCAGTCTACTTGGCTGAAGCCATATGGTTGTTTTAGTCTGTCTACTTGGCTGAAGCCATATGGTTGTTTTAGTCAGTCTACTTGGCTGAAGCCATATGGTTGTTTTAGTCAGTCTACTTGGCTGAAGCCATATGGTTGTTTTAGTCAGGCTACTTGGCTGAAGCCATATGGTTGTTTTAGTCAGGCTACTTGGCTGAAGCCATATGGTTGTTTTAGTCAGGCTACTTGGCTGAAGCCATATGGTTGGTTTAGTCAGTCTACTTGGCTGAGGTCATATGGTTGTTTTAGTCAGTCTACTTGGCTGAGGCCATATGGTTGTTTTAGTCAGTCTACTTGGCTGAAGCCATATGGTTGTTTTAGTCAGGCTACTTGGCTGAAGCCATATGGTTGTTTTAGTCAGTCTACTTGGCTGAAGCCATATGGTTGTTTTAGTCAGGCTACTTGGCTGAAGCCATATGGTTGTTTTAGCTAGTCTACTTTGTCTGCTTGATAATATTATTTTTTCAGGCCCAGGCATGTTTACTGAGCGATTGATCATTAGAAAATACAATGAAAAATGTAGTTAGATGAGTCGGGAGATGAGTTTTGCTCCTGTCAAATGTGAATATTAGGGACAGATTTGTAAAAAAAAATGCATCGTTTGCTGATTTCCAATACTTTTCCCTAAATGTAACTGATATATGAGGTGTTATGACCACAGTCTTACTAATGGAGGATCTCTACTGTGTCTCAGAGGTGATCGATGCCCACCTGCAGAACAACCAGACCGCAGAAGGAGACAGCCTTACCAGTCCGGACAGACTCAAAGGTATAATACTGTTCATTACACGGGCTCTATCGATGGATTAGCTGACGAGGTCATTGATAACCACGTGGGCGTTTCCATGGGTCAGAAGTCAGCCTGTTGTTGTGATTCTGGATGGCCAGATCGCTAGCAAGAATGACCAGAAACTGCCGTGTGGGGAATCGGTGTCTATTTATTGTAGGTAAAAACTATATCCAAGGCATTATTAGTTGCATCCAAGACACGAGTCGTCTGTTAAACGTTCTCCTGGCACTCATCGTCTGTTCAGGTTCAGCTGTCTGGTACCATCTCTCTCAGCAGTCTGAATGCAGCCAGGAGATTAAACTGCAGCTGAATCACACAACACTGATTTAATAATATCTATTTATGTCTGCCTCGGATCCAACATGAGACCAGGCCACTGACAACGATTCTAGCAGCAGGGAACAGTAACTGACAGACCTCATCATGCCAATAGTTTTGTTTCAGAGAGGAAAAGGGTGGGAGGGAACGTCAGAGATGCTACAAATGGTATGGCAGTTCCCCCAAGATTACACAGATTACAGTAACACACACCAGATTACACAGATTACAGTAACACACACCAGATTACACAGATTACAGTAACACACCAGATTACACAGATTACAGTAACACACACCAGATTACACAGATTACAGTAACACACCAGATTACACAGATTACAGTAACACACCAGATTACACAGATTACAGTAACACACCAGATTACACAAATTACAGTAACACACACCAGATTACACAGATTACAGTAACACACACCAGATTACAGTAACACACACCAGATTACACAGATTACAGTAACACACCAGATTACACAGATTACAGTAACACACACCAGATTACAGTAACACACACCAGATTACACAGATTACAGTAACACACACCAGATTACACAGATTACAGTAACACACACCAGATTACAGTAACACACACACACACACCAGATTACAGTACACACACACACACACCAGATTACAGTACACACACACACACACACACCAGATTACACCAGATTACGGTACACACACACACCAGATTACACCAGATTACGGTACACACACACACCAGATTACACCAGATTACGGTACACACCAGATTACAGTACACACACACACAACAGATTACAGGACACACACACACACACCAGATTACAGTACACACACACACACCAGATTACTGCCACGAAGGTGAGGCAAGATGCTGCTCAAAACAGAAACCACTGATTGGCAGCGCCTGTTTCCAATTTCAAATCAAAGTTTATTCATTGCGTACACAGTTTAGCAGGTGTTATTACAGGTGCAGCGAAATGCTTGTATTGCCAGCTCCCTCGTGCACTAAAAATGTCCAATCAAAATATCAAGAAGAAAATCAAAAGTCCAAATAGTATACTCATGGAGATTGACACTTGAGTGTCAGCTGTAACCCGGGGGGGGGGGGGGTCAGCAGACCCCACTATTGGGTAGAGGTCTTCATGGGTCAAAAAAGAGTGACAAGTTCTGACATGGACCAGGCCCGATTTTCAAGTGAGGGAAGCAGCCGATGATAAATGTTTTGAGCTATTTTATTAACCTGAGCTGATTAAAAAAACGTGAGAGGAGGCAGAGAGGTGCCGCTCTAGCAGGCGTTGGAGGGGCCATGCTTGTGAGCGAGTGACACGGGGACGAGGGAGAGACGAGCGACTACGACCAACCAAGCCAGCTCGCGCCATAGTAGACTAGTAGCTGCCATAACTAGGTTATTTATCAAATATGATTACGTAGGCTCTGTGACTGTAGTCTATTGCTGCTTTTGATGACTTCTGATTGGCCGATAACAAGCTACACGGGCAACACGCTCCACTCTCGTGAAAGAGCAACAGTATAAATTATACAATTTCTCTCTCTTTCTACTGCAGCAGTCGCGTTCGGACAAGTCAGGTAAAATTACCCATATCCAAGACCGTGACAATCAGATCCGACCAGACCTGTTGTCATTTCTAGAATTCTGGATCCGGTCTTGCTGCTCGGTTCACGTTGCGGGCATTCGGGTACATGTGGATCCGTGAATCAAATCAAATGTATTTATATTTATTTATATAGCCCTTCTTACATCAGCTGATGTCTCAAAGTGCTGTGCAGAAACACAGCCTAAAACCCCAAACAGAAAGCAATGCAGGTGTAGAAGCACGGTGGCTAGGAAAAACTCCCTAGAAAGGCCGAAACCTAGAGAGGAAACAGGCTATGAGGGGTGGCCAGACCTCTTCTGGCTGTGCCGGGCGGAGATTATAAGAGTACATGATCATTTAAGGCTAGATCGTTCTTGAAGATGTTCAAATGTTCATAGTTAACCAGCAGGATCAAATAATAATCACAGTGGTTGTAGAGGGTGCAACAGGTCAGTACTTCAGGAGTAAATGTCAGTTGGCTTTTCATAGCCGCGCATTCAGAGGTAGAGACACAGGAGAGGGAAGGAGAGAGAGAGAGAGACAAAATCAGCAGGTCTGAGACAGGTAGCACGTCCGGTGAACAGATCAGGGTTCCATAGCAGCAGGTAGAACAGCAGAACGACCAGGAGGACAGGGGACAGCAAGGAGTCATCAGGCCAGGTAGTCTTGAGGCATGGTCCAGGGCTCAGGTCCTCCAGGAGGAGAGGGACAACTTAAGGACACCAGCGTAGATACTGGAGGCTGAGACGGGGGGGGTCCGGGGACACTGTGGCCCCGTCCGACAATACCCCCAGACAGAGCCAACCAGGCAGGATATAACCCCACCCACTTTGCCAAAGCAGAGCCCCGCACCACGAGAGGGATATCAACAGACCACGAACTTACTACCCTGAGACTAGGCTGAGTATAGCCCACAAAGGTCTCCCCCACCGCACAAGCCTGAGGGGGCGCAAAGCCGAACAGAAAGATCACGAAAACTTATAATATAGGGTGACTGACCAGCCCTGAACCATGTCAGACAAACCCCTTGGTGTTGGACGGTAGCCCTGACCAGTCAGACAAACCCCTTGGTGTTGGACGGTAGCCCTGACCAGTCAGACAAACCCCTTGTTGTTGGACGGTAGCTCTGACCAGTCAGACAACCCCTTGGTGTTTTTGTTGGACGGTAGCTCTGACCAGTCAGACAAACCCCTTGGTGTTGGACGGTAGCTCTGACTGTCTGTAGCTCAGGACCTGAAGCCAGGATACGTATTTTCTTGATACCATTTGAAAGGAAACACTTTGAAGTTTGTGGCAATGTGAAATTAATATAGGAGAATATTACACATTAGATCTGGTAAAAGATCATACAAGGCAGCAGCTAATCTTCCTGGGGTCCGGCTAAATTAAGGCAGTTATACAATTGAAAAAAGCATTACAATACATTCTTTATATTCTTTACATTCTTTATACCCTCGCAAGGCTGCAGGCCCAGACGGCATTCCCAGCCGCGTCCTCAGAGCATGCGCAGACCAGCTGGCTGGTGTGTTTACGGACATATTCAATCAATCCTTATCCCAGTCTGCTGTTCCCACATGCTTCAAGAGGGCCACCATTGTTCCTGTTCCCAAGAAAGCTAAGGTAACTGAGCTAAACGACTACCGCCCCGTAGCACTCACTTCCGTCATCATGAAGTGCCTTGAGAGACTAGTCAAGGACCATATCACCTCCACCCTACCGGACACCCTAGACCCACTCCAATTTGCTTACCGACCCAATAGGTCCACAGACGACGCAATCGCAACCACACTGCACACTGCCCTAACCCATCTGGACAAGAGGAATACCCATGTGAGAATGCTGTTCATCGATTACAGCTCAGCATTTAACACCATAGTACCCTCCAAACTCGTCATCAAGCTCGAGACCCTGGGTCTCGACCCCGCCCTGTGCAACTGGGTCCTGGACTTCCTGACGGGCCGCCCCCAGGTGGTGAGGGTAGGTAACAACATCTCCACCCCGCTGATCCTCAACACTGGGGCCCCACAAGGGTGCGTTCTGAGCCCTCTCCTGTACTCCCTGTTCACCCACGACTGCGTGGCCATGCACGCCTCCAACTCAATCATCAAGTTTGCGGATGACACTACAGTGGTAGGCTTGATTACCAACAACGACGAGACGGCCTACAGGGAGGAGGTGAGGGCCCTCGGAGTGTGGTGTCAGGAAAATAACCTCACACTCAACGTCAACAAAACAAAGGAGATGATTGTGGACTTCAGGAAACAGCAGAGGGAGCACCCCCCTATCCACATCGACGGGTCAGTAGTGGAGAAGGTGGAAAGTTTTAAGTTCCTCGGTGTACACATCACGGACAAACTGAATTGGTCCACCCACACAGACAGCGTTGTGAAGAAGGCGCAGCAGCGCCTCTTCAACCTCAGGAGGCTGAAGAAATTCGGCTTGTCACCAAAAGCACTCACAAACTTCTACAGATGCACAATCGAGAGCATCCTGTCGGGCTGTATCACCGCCTGGTACGGCAACTGCTCCGCCCACAACCGTAAGGCTCTCCAGAGGGTAGTGAGGTCTGCAGAACGCACCACCGGGGGCAAACTACCTGCCCTCCAGGACACCTACACCACCCGATGTCACAGGAAGGCCATAAAGATCATCAAGGACAACAACCACCCAAGCCACTGCCTGTTCACCCCGCTATCATCCAGAAGGCGAGGTCAGTACAGGTGCATCAAAGCAGGGACCGAGAGACTGAAAAACAGCTTCTATCTCAAGGCCATCAGACTGTTAAACAGCCACCACTAACATTTAGCGGCCGCTGCCAACATACTGACTCAACTCCAGCCACTTTAAAAATGTGAATTGATGGAAATTATGTAAAAATGTACCACTAGCCACTTTAAACAATGCCACTTAATATAATGTTTACATACCCTACATTACCCATCTCATATGTATATACTGTACTCTATATCATCTACTGCATCTTGCCATCTTTATGCAATACATGTATCACTAGCCACTTTAAACTATGCCACTTTATGTTTACATACCCTACAGTACTCATCTCATATGTATATACCGTACTCTATACCATCTACTGCATCTTGCCATGCCGTTCTGTACCACCACTCATTCATATATCTTTATGTACATATTCTTTATCCCTTTACACTTGTGTGTGTATAAGGTAGTAGTTGTGGAATTGTTAGGTTAGATTACTTGTTGGTTATTACTGCATTGTCGGAACTAGAAGCACAAGCATTTCGCTACACTCGCATTAACATCTGCTAACCATGTGTATGTGACTAATAAAATTTGATTTGATTTGATTTGATTTACAGAATTCACAACGCACTGTGTTCTCTCAGGCTCATTTTAAATCCGATCGTGTCCACCAGGTGTCACAATAGCATCTATTAAACACCACCAGAGTCAGACAAACCCCTTGTTGTTGTTGGACGCGAGCTCTGAGACATTTCCATTATTGTTCTCTCTCTGTCTGTGTCTGTCTGTCTCTCTGTCTGTCTGTCTGTCTGTCTCTCTCTCTGTCTCCCCCCCACACTCACACAAATACCACCGTGCATAAGGACTATTGTTGAGTTAACATACAGCTAGTTCTGGCCTTTAGCTCCAACTAGTTCTGTAGGACAGTAACAACTAGTTCTGGCCTTTAGCTCCAACTAGTTTTGTAGGACAGTAACAACTAGTTCTGGCCTTTAGCTCCAACTAGCTCTGTAGGACAGTAACAACTAGTTCTGGCCTTTAGCTCCAACTAGCTCTGTAGAACAGTAACAACTAGTTCTGGCCTTTTAGCTCCAACTAGCTCTGTAGGACAGTAACAACTAGTTCTGGCCTTTACCTCCAACTAGCTCTGTAGGACAGTAACAACTAGTTCTGGCCTTTAGCTCCAACTAGCTCTGTAGAACAGTAACAACTAGTTCTGGCCTTTTAGCTCCAACTAGCTCTGTAGGACAGTAACAACTAGTTCTGGCCTTTAGCTCCAACTAGCTCTGTAGGACAGTAACAACTAGTTCTGGCCTTTAGCTCCAACAGTAACAACTAGTTCTGGCCTTTAGCTCCAACTAGCTCTGTAGAACAGTAACAACTAGTTCTGGCCTTTAGCTCCAACTAGCTCTGTATAACAGTAACAACTAGTTCTGGCCTTTAGCTCCAACTAGCTCTGTAGGACAGTAACAACTAGTTCTGGCCTTTAGCTCCAACTAGCTCTGTAGAACAGTAACAACTAGTTCTGGCCTTTTAGCTCCAACTAGCTCTGTAGGACAGTAACAACTAGTTCTGGCCTTTAGCTCCAACTAGCTCTGTAGGACAGTAACAACTAGTTCTGGCCTT
Source organism: Salvelinus alpinus (assembly GCF_045679555.1). NCBI lineage: Eukaryota > Metazoa > Chordata > Actinopteri > Salmoniformes > Salmonidae > Salvelinus > Salvelinus alpinus. The sequence continues at coordinate 60,933,607 of NC_092097.1, forward strand.
TAGCTCCAACTAGCTCTGTAGAACAGTAACAACTAGTTCTGGCCTTTTAGCTCCAACTAGCTCTGTATAACAGTAACAACTAGTTCTGGCCTTTAGCTCCAACTAGCTCTGTAGGACAGTAACAACTAGTTCTGGCCTTTAGCTCCAACAGTAACAACTAGTTCTGGCCTTTAGCTCCAACTAGCTCTGTAGAACAGTAACAACTAGTTCTGGCCTTTAGCTCCAACTAGCTCTGTATAACAGTAACAACTAGTTCTGGCCTTTAGCTCCAACTAGCTCTGTAGGACAGTAACAACTAGTTCTGGCCTTTAGCTCCAACTAGCTCTGTATAACAGTAACAACTAGTTCTGGCCTTTAGCTCCAACTAGCTCTGTATAACAGTAACAACTAGTTCTGGCCTTTAGCTCCAACAGTAACAACTAGTTCTGGCCTTTTAGCTCCAACTAGCTCTGTAGGACAGCTATTTCAGTTGTGTGGTGCAACCACACACACCTCATACCCCCTGGCAAGCAGATCTATGACACACCTCATACCCCCTGGCAGGCAGATCTATGACACACCTCATACCCCCTGGCAGGCAGATCTATGACACACCTCATACCCCCTGGCAGGCAGATCTATGACACACCTCATACTCCCTGGCAGGCAGATCTATGACCACACCTCATACCACCTCATACCCCCTAGCAGGCAGATCTATGACCACACCTCATACCCCCTGGCAGATCTATGACCACACCTCATACCCCCTGGCAGATCTATGACCACACCTCATACCCCCTGGCAGGCAGATCTATGACCACACCTCATACCCCCTGGCAGGCAGATCTATGACCACACCTCATACCCCCTGGCAGGCAGATCTATGACACACCTCATACTCCCTGGCAGGCAGATCTATGACCACACCTCATACCACCTCATACCCCCTAGCAGGCAGATCTATGACCACACCTCATACCCCCTGGCAGCGATCTATGACCACACCTCATACCCCCTGGCAGATCTATGACCACACCTCATACCCCCTGGCAGGCAGATCTATGACCACACCTCATACCCCCAGGCAGGCAGATCTATGACCACACCTCATACCCCCTGGCAGGCAGATCCAGAACACACCTCATACCCCCTGGCAAATCTATGACACACCTCATACCCCCTGGCAGGCAGATCTATGACCACACCTCATACCCCCTGGCAGATCTATGACACACCTCATAATACCTGGCAGGCAGATCTATGACACACCTCATACCCCCTGGCAGGCAGATCTATGACCACACCTCATACCCCCTGGCAGGCAGATCTATGACCACACCTCATACCCCCTGGCAGGCAGATCTATGACACACCTCATACCCCCTGGCAGGCAGATCTATGACCACACCTCATACCCCCTGGCAGGCAGATCTATGACCACACCTCATACCCCCTGGCAGGCAGATCTATGACCACACCTCATACCCCCTGGCAGGCAGATCTATGACCACACCTCATACCCCCAGGCAGGCAGATCTATGACACACCTCATACCCCCTGGCAGGCAGATCTATGACCACACCTCATCCCCCCTGGCAGGCAGATCTATGACCACACCTCATACCCCCTGGCAGGCAGATCTATGACCACACCTCATTCCCCCTGGCAGATCTATGACACACCTCATACCCCCTGGCAGGCAGATCTATGACCACACCTCATACCCCCTGGCAGGCAGATCTATGACCACACCTCATACCCCCAGGCAGGCAGATCTATGACCACACCTCATACCCCCTGGCAGGCAGATCTATGACACACCTCATACCCCCTGGCAGATCTATGACACACCTCATACCCCCTGGCAGGCAGATCTATGACCACACCTCATACCCCCTGGCAGATCTATGACACACCTCATAATACCTGGCAGGCAGATCTATGACACACCTCATACCCCCTGGCAGGCAGATCTATGACCACACCTCATACCCCCTGGCAGGCAGATCTATGACACACCTCATACCCCCTGGCAGGCAGATCTATGACCACACCTCATACCCCCTGGCAGGCAGATCTATGACCACACCTCATACCCCCTGGCAGGCAGATCTATGACCACACCTCATACCCCCTGGCAGGCAGATCTATGACACACCTCATACCCCCTGGCAGATCTATGACACACCTCATACCCCCTGGCAGGCAGATCTATGACCACACCTCATACCCCCTGGCAGGCAGATCTATGACCACACCTCATACCCCCTGGCAGGCAGATCTATGACCATGTGTGGTTAATGAGTGGATGGAAACAAGGGGAGCAAACCAACTGAAGCAACGGGGGGGGTGTGTCATGTGTACTGTTTCAATATTGCTTATTGAGTTAAACATACTTAACGTTTTGTTACATTTTATCTCATGTGGTTTTATTAATTTGGTAGTTCAGTGTGGTGTGAGTGTAGTTGCCTTCCCCCTGTTCTGTGTAGTTGCCTTCCCCCTGTTCTGTGTAGTTGCCTTCCCCCTGTTCTGTGTAGTTGGCTTCCCCCTGTTCTAACTGTGTAGTTGGCTTCCCCCTGTTCTAACTGTGTAGTTGCCTTCCCCCTGTTCTAACTGTGTAGTTGCCTTCCCCCTGTTCTAACTGTGTAGTTGCCTTCCCCCTGTTCTAACTGTGTAGTTGCCTTCCCCCTGTTCTAACTGTGTAGTTGCCTTCCCCCTGTTCTAACTGTGTAGTTGCCTTCCCCCTGTTCTAACTGTGTAGTTGCCTTCCCCCTGTTCTAACTGTGTAGTTGCCTTCCCCCTGTTCTAACTGTGTAGTTGCCTTCCCCCTGTTCTAACTGTGTAGTTGCCTTCCCCCTGTTCTAACTGTGTAGTTGCCTTCCCCCTGTTCTGTGTAGTTGCCTTCCCCCTGTTCTAACTGTGTAGTTGCCTTCCCCCTGTTCTAACTGTGTAGTTGCCTTCCCCCTGTTCTAACTGTGTAGTTGCCTTCCCCCTGTTCTGTGTAGTTGCCTTCCCCCTGTTCTAACTGTGTAGTTGCCTTCCCCCTGTTCTAACTGTGTAGTTGCCTTCCCCCTGTTCTAACTGTGTAGTTGCCTTCCCCCTGTTCTAACTGTGTAGTTGCCTTCCCCCTGTTCTAACTGGTCTGTCCCTCTGTCCAGTAGAAAACCTACTGGATGCTAAGGAGTCGGACATGTCAGATACACTAAGTCCCAGCAAAGATCGCAGCAGTGACGACACGTCAGGTAAAACTCCTTGAACAACAAGATACTGTTAACACTTTTTATTATATAAACAAGTCTATATTTATTTTGTACATTTTTAATGGTCTAACTATTTTGAAGTTGACAGGTATGTTGATATTTTTAATTTAATTATAAGGACTGACATAGTTAAATTAATGTTTATATTACTTTGAATATGAATTCATAAAGTCAATCAGTCTTCACTATGTTTATAAGATGGTAAATCAATGTAAAAAAGTTTTTTTTGTTAATCAATTCTAACTAGGACATAATCAGCATGGCGTGATAATGAATCTCTATCCCGAGCAGAACCACAGGATGGCTATTGATTTAGTTTGTCACTCAATGCCTCTCTCTCTGGCCGTTTGGTCCCAGCTCACTGTTAATCCTCTGTCCCTCTTTTCTCTCTGTCTCTCTCTCTGTCCCTCCCTCTGTCCCCCTCTCTGTCTCTCTCTTTCTCTCTGTCTCTCGCTCTCTGTCTCTCTCTCTCTCTCTGTCTCTCGCTCTCTCTCTGTCTCTCTCTCTCTCTCTCTCTCTCTCTCTCTGTCTCTCTCTCTCTCTCTCTCTCTCTCTCTCTCTCTCTCTGTCTCTCTCTCTCTCTCTCTCTCTCTCTCTCTCTCTCTCTCTCTCTCTCTCTCTCTCTCTCTCTCTCTCTGTGTAGACGGAAACATGGATGATCATGAGCTGAACGAGCCACAGAACAGGGTCGCCCTGCTCAAAGGTAATACATATTTATATATAATAATATAGATTTACTTCTCAATATTGGAAAAGACTAGCTTATTGTGTGTTAGTGTGGTTGACATCAAATCTTGTTGTGTGGAGGCAACGGGATAGATCAACAGGGGTTCACTATAACAGGGGTTCGCTATAACAGGGGTTCGCTCCAACAGGGGTTCGCTCCAACAGGGGTTCGCTCCAACAGGGGTTCGCTCCAACAGGGGTTCGCTCCAACAGGGGTTCGCTCCAACAGGGGTTCGCTCCAACAGGGGTTCGCTCCAACAGGGGATCGCTCCAACAGGGGATCGCTCCAACAGGGGATCGCTCCAACAGGGGTTCGCTCCAACAGGGGTTCGCTCCAACAGGGGTTCGCGCCAACAGGGGTTCGCGCCAACAGGGGTTCGCGCCAACAGGGGTTCGCGCCAACAGGGGTTCGCGCCAACAGGGGTTCGCGCCAACAGGGGTTCGCGCCAACAGGGGTTCGCGCCAACAGGGGTTCGCGCCAACAGGGGTTCGCGCCAACAGGGGTTCGCGCCAACAGGGGTTCGCGCCAACAGGGGTTCGCGCCAACAGGGGTTCGCGCCAACAGTGGTTCGCTCCAACAGTGGTTCGCTCCAACAGTGGTTCGCTCCAACAGTGGTTCGCTCCAACAGTGGTTCGCTCCAACAGTGGTTCGCTCCAACAGTGGTCGGTGCCAGTGATGGGGATGTTGTACGATGAACATTTTGATTAGATAAGTTCAGTACTAGTTAGGCTTAGGCAGAGGCTTGGGCAGAGTACCGTAAACCGGGGCTATTTTGAAATGGCCACAGTATTTTTTTATACTGTCAATACGGTCTTCAATAATGTTCATATTTGTAGCTTATATTTAAGTAAATACCTGCAGTCTACGTTACGTGTGAAATATGTTAGCATATAAAGCAGATTTGCATGAACTGGGATGTCCTTCCTGCATATAGTTTGTCAGAGACTGTATAAAATGTTCGCAAATGCGCTCGTTAGCATTTAGATGGGATTTACTTGGACTTGTTAGCATTACTAACCTTCGGATTACTGAGAATCAGTGAGGTTTGAAAATAGCGCCCCTTGTGTTCAGTGCAGGTATTACCAAATGGCACCCTATTACCTATATAGTGCAGCACTTTTGACCAGAGCCCTATTACCTATATAGTGCAGCACTTTTGACCAGAGCCCTATTACCTATATAGTGCAGCACTTTTGACCAGAGCCCTATTACCTATATAGTGCAGCACTTTTGACCAGAGCCCTATTACCTATATAGTGCAGCACTTTTGACCAGAGCCCTATTGGTATTAGTAGTGCACTATATAGGGAGCCATTTGGATGATATCAGGCCAGCCAACCTGGCAGGGTAGCATGGTGTGGTAAGGCTCTCACGGCTGGTACTCCTGACCATATGTGGAGCTTTGGTGTTGTGTTAGGGAGATCAGAGGCCAAACTTGGCTAGTCCGGGACACTTCTGGCAAGTGCACTTTGGTTAACGGTGAACTAACCTTTTAGCTGTGGAGTTGACAAGTCTCAACAACAGCAACAACAAGCCATTGCATTTATCAGGAGTTGACTGTAGTCACATGATCATATACTTTCAGTATCAACCAGAGGTCCACCCATTAATTAGGGCCGATTTTCAAGTTTTCATAACAATCAGTAATCTGCGTTTTTGGATGTCGATTATGGCCGATTACATTGCAATCCACGAGTAGACTGCGTGGCAGGCTGACCACCTGTTACGTGACTGGATATCATAAGGTGAATGCACCAATTTGTAAGTCGCTCTGGATAAGAGCGTCTGCTAAATGACTTAAATGTAAATGAAGCATCAAAAGGACCTTGTGGATGCAAGGAGCCATGGTAAGGTGCTAGCTAGCATTAAACTTATCTTATAAAATAAGTAAATCTTAACATAATCTCTAGTTAACTACACATGGTCGATGATATTACTAGGTTAACTAGCTTGTCCTGCGTTGCATATAATCAATGCGGTGCCTGTTAATTTATCATCGAATCACAGCCTACTTCGATTGGGTTCAAGTCCGGGCTCTGGCTGGGCTACTCAAAAACATTCAGAGACTTGCCCTGAAGCCACTCCTGCGTTGTCTTGGCTGTGTGCTTGGGGTCGTTGTCCTTTTGGAAGGTGAACCTTCGCCCCAGTCTGAGGTCCTGAGCACTCTGGAGCAGGTTTTCATCAAGGACCTCTCTGCTTTGCTCTGTTCATCTTTCCCTCGATCCTGACTAGTCTCCCAGTCCCTGCCGCTGAAAAACATCCCCACAGCGTGATGCTGCCACCACCGTGCTTCACCGTAGGGATGGTGCCAGGTTTCCTCCAGACGTGACGGTTGGCATTCAGACCAAAGAGTTCATTCTTGGTTTCATCAGACCAGAGAATATTGTTTCTCATGGTTTCAGTCTTTAGGTGCCTTTTGGCAAACTCCAAGGGGGCTGTCATGTGCCTTTTACTAAGTAGTAGCTTCCGTCTGGCCACTCTACCATAAAGGCCTGATTGGTGGAGTGCTGCAGAGATGGTTGTCCTTCTGGAAGGTTCTCCCATTTCCACAGAGGAACTCTGGAGCTCTGTCAGAGTGACCATCGGGTTCTTGGTCACCTCCCTGACTAAGGCCCTTCTCCCCCGGTTGCTCAGTTTGGCCGGGCGGCCAGCTCTTGGAAAAGTCTTGGCGGTTCCAAACTTCAAGTTAGGAATTATGGAGGTCACTGTGTTCTTGGGGACCTTCAATGCTGCAGAAACGTGTTGGTACCCTTCCCCAGATCTGTGTCTCGACACAATCCTGTCTCAAAGCTGTATAGACAATTCCCTTGACCTCGTGGCTTGGTTTTTGCTCTGACATGCACTGTCAACTGTGGGACCTTATATAGACAGGTGTGTGTCTTTCCAAATCAATTGAATTTACCACAGGTGGACTCCAATCAAGTTGTAGAAATGTCAAGGATGATCAATGGAAACAGGATGCACCTGAGCTCAGTTTCGAGTCTCATAGCAAAGGGTCTAAATACTTATATAAATATATGTTTTTGCTTTGTCATTATGGGGTATTGTGTGTAGATTGAGGGGCAAAAAATATAAGTTTTAGAATAAGGCTGTAACATAACAAAATGTGGGAAAAGTCAATGAGTCTGAATACTTCTGCCGATAGCATTGTGTGTGTCTGTGACACTGTGTGTGTGTGTGTGTGTGTGTGTGTGTGTGTGTGACTGTGTGTGTGTGAGACTGTGTTTACTCTGATCCCTCTGTAATTTTCTCTGTAATATCCCCGACGGAACAGAAGCCCTGGCAGCGGTCTGTCTGTCAGGTCGGTCATTACATTCATCATCACACTGAACACCTGCTTTTATCTGAAATCGTTGTTTTTAGTCTGTCTACTACCACCAAGGTTAACTGATGACTTCATCAGGATCGTGTTATCAACTCCATGTTGATAAGTCTGGCTTTTAATGGCAGGGTTAACCTTGGTCTCTGTTACCATTCGAGGACTGTTTAGTGTTCAGTCAGTCTGCCAACTCTACTGCTTTCGGATCCATTGTATATCTCAACTGCTTTCATTATGAGAGACAGACTGACAGACCAGAAACCGTGGATAGATGGCGGCATTCGCGCAAAACTGAAAGCGCAAACCACCGCATTTAACCATGACGACGTGACTGGGAATATGGCCGAAATATAAACAGTGTAGTTATTCCCTCCGTAAGGCAATCCAAACAGGCAGAAAGTCAGTACAGAGACAAAGTGGAGTCGCAATTTAACGGCTCAAACACGAGACGTATGTGGCAGGGTCTACAGACAATCATGGATTACGAAGGGAAAATCAGCTGCGTCGCAGACACCGATGTCTTGCCTCCGGACAAGCTAAACACCTTCTTCGCCCGCTTTGAGGATAACACAGTGCTACCGACACCGCCCGCTACCAAGGACTGTTGGCATTCCCGCTGCGTGGCCGACGTAAGACATTTAAGCGTGTTAAACCTCGCAAGGCTGCCGGCCCAGACGGCATCCCGAGCCACGTCCTGATGTGTTTACGGACATAGTCAATCGCTCCCTATTCCAGTCTGTTGTCCCGACTTGCTTCAAGATGGCCACCATTGTTCCTGTACCCAAGAAAGCTAAGGTAACTGAACTAAATGACTATCGCCCCGTAGCACTCACCTCTGTCATCATGAAGTGCTTTGAGAGGATAGTTAAGGATCATATCACCTCCACCTTACCGGCCACCCTGGACCCACTTCAATTTGCTTACCGCCCCAATAGATCCACAGACGATGCACATTGCCCTATCCCATATGGACAAGAGGAATACCTACGTCAGAATGCTGTTCATTGTCTACAGCTCAGCATTCAACACCATTGTACCCTCCAAGCTCATCATTAAGCTCGGGGCCCTGGGTCTGAACCCCCACTGATACTCAACACTGGGGCCCCACAAGGGTGCATGCTGAGCCCCCTCCTGTACTCCCTGTTCACCCATGACTGCAGACGACACAACAGTAGTAGGCCTGATTTAACAACAATGACGAGACAGCCTACAGGGAGGATGTGAGGGCACTCAGTGTGGTGTCAGGAAAATATCCTGTCACTCAACATCAACAAAACAAAGGACCTGATCGTGGACAGGAAACGGGAGAGGGAGCACCCCCATATCCACATCGACGGGACCGCAGTGGAGAAGGTGGAAAGCTTCAAGTTCCTCGGCGTACACATCACTGATGATCTAAAATGGTCCACCCACACAGACAGTGTGGTGAAGAACCTCAGGAGGCTGAAGAAATTTCGTTTGTTACCAAAAACCCTGACTAACTTGTACAGATGCACCATTGAGAGCATCCTGTCAGGCTGTATCACCGCCTGGTACGGCAACTGCTCCGCCCACAATCGCAAGGCTCTCCAGAGGGTGGTGCGGTCTGCCCAACGCATCACCGGGGGCAAACTACCTGCCCTCCAGGACACCTAGACCACCCGATGTCACAGGAAGGCCAAAAAGATCATCAAGGACAACAACCACCCGAGCCACTGCCTGTTCACCCCGCTATCATCCAGAAGGCGAGGTCAGTACAGGTGCATCAAAGCAGGGACCGAGAGACTGGAAAAACAGCTTCTATCTCAAGGCCATCAGACTGTTAAACAGCCATCACTAGCCAGCTTCCACCCAGTTACTCAACCCTGCACATTAGAGGCTGCTGCCCTGTATACATAGACCTCGAATCACTGGTCACTTTAATAATGGAACACTAGTCAATCTAATAATGTTTACATATTGCTTTACTCATCTCATATGTATTTACTGTATTCTATTCTACTGTATTTAGTCAATGCCTCTCCGACATTGCTCGTCCTAATATTTATATATTTCTTAATTCCATTATTTTACTTTTAGATTTGTGTGTGTTGTTGTGACTTGTTAGATACTACTGCACTGTTGGAGCTAGGAACACAAGCAATTTACTACACCCGCAATAACATCTGCTAAATATGTATGTGACCAATACAATTTGATTTGATTTGACAAGCAGACAGGCATCCAGGCATTCAGTTACTGTTCGATGGAACGTTCGAATGGGCAAAACGAGTGCCCTAAGCGACTTTAAGCGTGGTGTGATCGTCGGTATCAGACGCGCCGGATCCAGTATTTCAAACGTCCGGCCTCCTGGGATTTTCACGCACACGTCCGTATCTAGGGTTTACAGAGAATGGGGCGACAAACAAACAACATCCAGTCAGTGGCAGTTCTGTGGGTGGATAAACAGCTTGTTGATGAGAGAATTCAAAGGAGAATGGCAAGAATCGTGCAAGCTAATAAGCGGGCCACAAAACAGAAAAATAACAGCACAGAGTGGCGTCTCTGAATGCACAACTCATCGGTCCTTGTCACGGATTGGTTATTGCAGCAGACGGCCATACCGGGTTCCACTCCTATCAGCTAAAAACAGGGGGAGTAGAGAGAGAGAGAGAGAGAGTCATGGTGTGACTGAACCCCACTAGAGGGAACTGTTGAGACAGGGATAAAGGTTGGTTGGTTGGTTGGTACTGTTTAACTTCATCCACTGAATCTTGTATTTATTTACGGGACACATGACACATGGAAGAATATTTAAACTTAATCAATCCTAGAGGGAGGGTTAGAGGGAGAGAGAGAGGGTGGAGGAAGGGAGGGTTAGAGGGAGGGTCAGAGAGAGGATGGAGGGAGGGAGGGTTAGAGGGAGAGGGTGAAGGAAGGAAGGGTTGGAGGGAGGGTTAGAGGGAGAGAGAGAGGATGGGGGGAGGGTTAGAGGGAGAGAGAGAAGGAGGTATGGAGGGAGAGGGAGAGTTAGAGGGAGGGAGTGAGGTTTGGAGAGAAAGAGGGAGGAAGGAAGGGTTGGAGAGGAAGCAAGAGGGAGAGAGGAAGGGAGGGAGGGGTAGATTGTCTCATTTCATCATAGATATGTAAAAGCCATATGTGTTAGTCACTGTAAAGTAAATACTCTACTTGGTCAACATCTGACACACACCAGTCTGGAGGGTGAAGTCACAAGCTGGTGCCAAAAGCCCAGGTTTGCCCTAGAAATGTCCGTTACAATCTCCAGAACGGCCAAACTTTACACTTTTGGGCTTTAAAAGGACTTTATTATGATCAAGTTGTATCCCCCGCGGTGAATTATTTTTAGGTTTGCTACAAATATAAAAGATATTGAATTTGATAGTGATGCATTCTGACTAGTACATGTCATGACACAAGATGGCAGATCCATTAAACTCTCAGCCAGGAGGGAAAACGTCGACCCGTGATCCTTTTTTGAGATTTTTCGTGGTGCCATTCAGCAATATGGCGCCCTTCAAATTCAAATAGTTCCCGGCTTGTGGTTCGCTCCAACAGTGGTTCACGCCAACAGGGGTTCGCTCCAACAGGGGTTCACGCCAACAGGGGTTCGCGCCAACAGGGGTTCGCGCCAACAGTGGTTCGCGCCAACAGTGGTTCGCGCCAACAGTGGTTCACGCCAACAGTGGTTCGCTCCAACAGTGGTTCGCTCCAACAGTGGTTCGCTCCAACAGTGGTTCGCTCCAACAGTGGTCGGTGCCAGTGATGGGGATGTTGTACGATGAACATTTTGATTAGATAAGTTCAGTACTAGTTAGGCTTAGGCAGAGGCTTGGGCAGAGTACCGTAAACCGGGGCTATTTTGAAATGGCCACAGTATTTTTTATACTGTCAATACGGTCTTCAATAATGTTCATATTTGTAGCTTATATTTAAGTAAATACCTGCAGTCTACGTTACGTGTGAAATATGTTAGCATATAAAGCAGATTTGCATGAACTGGGATGTCCTTCCTGCATATAGTTTGTCAGAGACTGTATAAAATGTTCGCAAATGCGCTCGTTAGCATTTAGATGGGATTTACTTGGACTTGTTAGCATTACTAACCTTCGGATTACTGAGAATCAGTGAGGTTTGAAAATAGCGCCCCTTGTGTTCAGTGCAGGTATTACCAAATGGCACCCTATTACCTATATAGTGCAGCACTTTTGACCAGAGCCCTATTACCTATATAGTGCAGCACTTTTGACCAGAGCCCTATTACCTATATAGTGCAGCACTTTTGACCAGAGCCCTATTACCTATATAGTGCAGCACTTTTGACCAGAGCCCTATTACCTATATAGTGCAGCACTTTTGACCAGAGCCCTATTGGTATTAGTAGTGCACTATATAGGGAGCCATTTGGATGATATCAGGCCAGCCAACCTGGCAGGGTAGCATGGTGTGGTAAGGCTCTCACGGCTGGTACTCCTGACCATATGTGGAGCTTTGGTGTTGTGTTAGGGAGATCAGAGGCCAAACTTGGCTAGTCCGGGACACTTCTGGCAAGTGCACTTTGGTTAACGGTGAACTAACCTTTTAGCTGTGGAGTTGACAAGTCTCAACAACAGCAACAACAAGCCATTGCATTTATCAGGAGTTGACTGTAGTCACATGATCATATACTTTCAGTATCAACCAGAGGTCCACCCATTAATTAGGGCCGATTTTCAAGTTTTCATAACAATCAGTAATCTGCGTTTTTGGATGTCGATTATGGCCGATTACATTGCAATCCACGAGTAGACTGCGTGGCAGGCTGACCACCTGTTACGTGACTGGATATCATAAGGTGAATGCACCAATTTGTAAGTCGCTCTGGATAAGAGCGTCTGCTAAATGACTTAAATGTAAATGAAGCATCAAAAGGACCTTGTGGATGCAAGGAGCCATGGTAAGGTGCTAGCTAGCATTAAACTTATCTTATAAAATAAGTAAATCTTAACATAATCTCTAGTTAACTACACATGGTCGATGATATTACTAGGTTAACTAGCTTGTCCTGCGTTGCATATAATCAATGCGGTGCCTGTTAATTTATCATCGAATCACAGCCTACTTCGATTGGGTTCAAGTCCGGGCTCTGGCTGGGCTACTCAAAAACATTCAGAGACTTGCCCTGAAGCCACTCCTGCGTTGTCTTGGCTGTGTGCTTGGGGTCGTTGTCCTTTTGGAAGGTGAACCTTCGCCCCAGTCTGAGGTCCTGAGCACTCTGGAGCAGGTTTTCATCAAGGACCTCTCTGCTTTGCTCTGTTCATCTTTCCCTCGATCCTGACTAGTCTCCCAGTCCCTGCCGCTGAAAAACATCCCCACAGCGTGATGCTGCCACCACCGTGCTTCACCGTAGGGATGGTGCCAGGTTTCCTCCAGACGTGACGGTTGGCATTCAGACCAAAGAGTTCATTCTTGGTTTCATCAGACCAGAGAATATTGTTTCTCATGGTTTCAGTCTTTAGGTGCCTTTTGGCAAACTCCAAGGGGGCTGTCATGTGCCTTTTACTAAGTAGTAGCTTCCGTCTGGCCACTCTACCATAAAGGCCTGATTGGTGGAGTGCTGCAGAGATGGTTGTCCTTCTGGAAGGTTCTCCCATTTCCACAGAGGAACTCTGGAGCTCTGTCAGAGTGACCATCGGGTTCTTGGTCACCTCCCTGACTAAGGCCCTTCTCCCCCGGTTGCTCAGTTTGGCCGGGCGGCCAGCTCTTGGAAAAGTCTTGGCGGTTCCAAACTTCAAGTTAGGAATTATGGAGGTCACTGTGTTCTTGGGGACCTTCAATGCTGCAGAAACGTGTTGGTACCCTTCCCCAGATCTGTGTCTCGACACAATCCTGTCTCAAAGCTGTATAGACAATTCCCTTGACCTCGTGGCTTGGTTTTTGCTCTGACATGCACTGTCAACTGTGGGACCTTATATAGACAGGTGTGTGTCTTTCCAAATCAATTGAATTTACCACAGGTGGACTCCAATCAAGTTGTAGAAATGTCAAGGATGATCAATGGAAACAGGATGCACCTGAGCTCAGTTTCGAGTCTCATAGCAAAGGGTCTAAATACTTATATAAATATATGTTTTTGCTTTGTCATTATGGGGTATTGTGTGTAGATTGAGGGGCAAAAAATATAAGTTTTAGAATAAGGCTGTAACATAACAAAATGTGGGAAAAGTCAATGAGTCTGAATACTTCTGCCGATAGCATTGTGTGTGTCTGTGACACTGTGTGTGTGTGTGTGTGTGTGTGTGTGTGTGTGTGACTGTGTGTGTGTGAGACTGTGTTTACTCTGATCCCTCTGTAATTTTCTCTGTAATATCCCCGACGGAACAGAAGCCCTGGCAGCGGTCTGTCTGTCAGGTCGGTCATTACATTCATCATCACACTGAACACCTGCTTTTATCTGAAATCGTTGTTTTTAGTCTGTCTACTACCACCAAGGTTAACTGATGACTTCATCAGGATCGTGTTATCAACTCCATGTTGATAAGTCTGGCTTTTAATGGCAGGGTTAACCTTGGTCTCTGTTACCATTCGAGGACTGTTTAGTGTTCAGTCAGTCTGCCAACTCTACTGCTTTCGGATCCATTGTATATCTCAACTGCTTTCATTATGAGAGACAGACTGACAGACCAGAAACCGTGGATAGATGGCGGCATTCGCGCAAAACTGAAAGCGCAAACCACCGCATTTAACCATGACGACGTGACTGGGAATATGGCCGAAATATAAACAGTGTAGTTATTCCCTCCGTAAGGCAATCCAAACAGGCAGAAAGTCAGTACAGAGACAAAGTGGAGTCACAATTTAACGGCTCAAACACGAGACGTATGTGGCAGGGTCTACAGACAATCATGGATTACGAAGGGAAAATCAGCTGCGTCGCAGACACCGATGTCTTGCCTCCGGACAAGCTAAACACCTTCTTCGCCCGCTTTGAGGATAACACAGTGCTACCGACACCGCCCGCTACCAAGGACTGTTGGCATTCCCGCTGCGTGGCCGACGTAAGACATTTAAGCGTGTTAAACCTCGCAAGGCTGCCGGCCCAGACGGCATCCCGAGCCACGTCCTGATGTGTTTACGGACATAGTCAATCGCTCCCTATTCCAGTCTGTTGTCCCGACTTGCTTCAAGATGGCCACCATTGTTCCTGTACCCAAGAAAGCTAAGGTAACTGAACTAAATGACTATCGCCCCGTAGCACTCACCTCTGTCATCATGAAGTGCTTTGAGAGGATAGTTAAGGATCATATCACCTCCACCTTACCGGCCACCCTGGACCCACTTCAATTTGCTTACCGCCCCAATAGATCCACAGACGATGCACATTGCCCTATCCCATATGGACAAGAGGAATACCTACGTCAGAATGCTGTTCATTGTCTACAGCTCAGCATTCAACACCATTGTACCCTCCAAGCTCATCATTAAGCTCGGGGCCCTGGGTCTGAACCCCCACTGATACTCAACACTGGGGCCCCACAAGGGTGCATGCTGAGCCCCCTCCTGTACTCCCTGTTCACCCATGACTGCAGACGACACAACAGTAGTAGGCCTGATTTAACAACAATGACGAGACAGCCTACAGGGAGGATGTGAGGGCACTCAGTGTGGTGTCAGGAAAATATCCTGTCACTCAACATCAACAAAACAAAGGACCTGATCGTGGACAGGAAACGGGAGAGGGAGCACCCCCATATCCACATCGACGGGACCGCAGTGGAGAAGGTGGAAAGCTTCAAGTTCCTCGGCGTACACATCACTGATGATCTAAAATGGTCCACCCACACAGACAGTGTGGTGAAGAACCTCAGGAGGCTGAAGAAATTTCGTTTGTTACCAAAAACCCTGACTAACTTGTACAGATGCACCATTGAGAGCATCCTGTCAGGCTGTATCACCGCCTGGTACGGCAACTGCTCCGCCCACAATCGCAAGGCTCTCCAGAGGGTGGTGCGGTCTGCCCAACGCATCACCGGGGGCAAACTACCTGCCCTCCAGGACACCTAGACCACCCGATGTCACAGGAAGGCCAAAAAGATCATCAAGGACAACAACCACCCGAGCCACTGCCTGTTCACCCCGCTATCATCCAGAAGGCGAGGTCAGTACAGGTGCATCAAAGCAGGGACCGAGAGACTGGAAAAACAGCTTCTATCTCAAGGCCATCAGACTGTTAAACAGCCATCACTAGCCAGCTTCCACCCAGTTACTCAACCCTGCACATTAGAGGCTGCTGCCCTGTATACATAGACCTCGAATCACTGGTCACTTTAATAATGGAACACTAGTCAATCTAATAATGTTTACATATTGCTTTACTCATCTCATATGTATTTACTGTATTCTATTCTACTGTATTTAGTCAATGCCTCTCCGACATTGCTCGTCCTAATATTTATATATTTCTTAATTCCATTATTTTACTTTTAGATTTGTGTGTGTTGTTGTGACTTGTTAGATACTACTGCACTGTTGGAGCTAGGAACACAAGCAATTTACTACACCCGCAATAACATCTGCTAAATATGTATGTGACCAATACAATTTGATTTGATTTGACAAGCAGACAGGCATCCAGGCATTCAGTTACTGTTCGATGGAACGTTCGAATGGGCAAAACGAGTGCCCTAAGCGACTTTAAGCGTGGTGTGATCGTCGGTATCAGACGCGCCGGATCCAGTATTTCAAACGTCCGGCCTCCTGGGATTTTCCCGCACACGTCCGTATCTAGGGTTTACAGAGAATGGGGCGACAAACAAACAACATCCAGTCAGTGGCAGTTCTGTGGGTGGATAAACAGCTTGTTGATGAGAGAATTCAAAGGAGAATGGCAAGAATCGTGCAAGCTAATAAGCGGGCCACAAAACAGAAAAATAACAGCACAGAGTGGCGTCTCTGAATGCACAACTCATCGGTCCTTGTCACGGATTGGTTATTGCAGCAGACGGCCATACCGGGTTCCACTCCTATCAGCTAAAAACAGGGGGAGTAGAGAGAGAGAGAGAGAGAGTCATGGTGTGACTGAACCCCACTAGAGGGAACTGTTGAGACAGGGATAAAGGTTGGTTGGTTGGTTGGTACTGTTTAACTTCATCCACTGAATCTTGTATTTATTTACGGGACACATGACACATGGAAGAATATTTAAACTTAATCAATCCTAGAGGGAGGGTTAGAGGGAGAGAGAGAGGGTGGAGGAAGGGAGGGTTAGAGGGAGGGTCGGAGAGAGGATGGAGGGAGGGAGGGTTAGAGGGAGAGGGTGAAGGAAGGAAGGGTTGGAGGGAGGGTTAGAGGGAGAGAGAGAGGATGGGGGGAGGGTTAGAGGGAGAGAGAGAAGGAGGTATGGAGGGAGAGGGAGAGTTAGAGGGAGGGAGTGAGGTTTGGAGAGAAAGAGGGAGGAAGGAAGGGTTGGAGAGGAAGCAAGAGGGAGAGAGGAAGGGAGGGAGGGGTAGATTGTCTCATTTCATCATAGATATGTAAAAGCCATATGTGTTAGTCACTGTAAAGTAAATACTCTACTTGGTCAACATCTGACACACACCAGTCTGGAGGGTGAAGTCACAAGCTGGTGCCAAAAGCCCAGGTTTGCCCTAGAAATGTCCGTTACAATCTCCAGAACGGCCAAACTTTACACTTTTGGGCTTTAAAAGGACTTTATTATGATCAAGTTGTATCCCCCGCGGTGAATTATTTTTAGGTTTGCTACAAATATAAAAGATATTGAATTTGATAGTGATGCATTCTGACTAGTACATGTCATGACACAAGATGGCAGATCCATTAAACTCTCAGCCAGGAGGGAAAACGTCGACCCGTGATCCTTTTTTGAGATTTTTCGTGGTGCCATTCAGCAATATGGCGCCCTTCAAATTCAAATAGTTCCCGGCTTGTGGTTCGCTCCAACAGTGGTTCACGCCAACAGGGGTTCGCTCCAACAGGGGTTCACGCCAACAGGGGTTCGCGCCAACAGGGGTTCGCGCCAACAGGGGTTCGCGCCAACAGTGGTTCGCGCCAACAGTGGTTCGCGCCAACAGTGGTTCGCGCCAACAGTGGTTCGCGCCAACAGTGGTTCGCTCCAACAGTGGTTCGCTCCAACAGTGGTTCGCTCCAACAGTGGTTCGCTCCAACAGTGGTTCGCTCCAACAGTGGTCGGTGCCAGTGATGGGGATGTTGTACGATGAACATTTTGATTAGATAAGTTCAGTACTAGTTAGGCTTAGGCAGAGGCTTGGGCAGAGTACCGTAAACCGGGGCTATTTTGAAATGGCCACTGTATTTTTTATACTGTCAATACGGTCTTCAATAATGTTCATATTTGTAGCTTATATTTAAGTAAATACCTGCAGTCTACGTTACGTGTGAAATATGTTAGCATATAAAGCAGATTTGCATGAACTGGGATGTCCTTCCTGCATATAGTTTGTCAGAGACTGTATAAAATGTTCGCAAATGCGCTCGTTAGCATTTAGATGGGATTTACTTGGACTTGTTAGCATTACTAACCTTCGGATTACTGAGAATCAGTGAGGTTTGAAAATAGCGCCCCTTGTGTTCAGTGCAGGTATTACCAAATGGCACCCTATTACCTATATAGTGCAGCACTTTTGACCAGAGCCCTATTACCTATATAGTGCAGCACTTTTGACCAGAGCCCTATTACCTATATAGTGCAGCACTTTTGACCAGAGCCCTATTACCTATATAGTGCAGCACTTTTGACCAGAGCCCTATTACCTATATAGTGCAGCACTTTTGACCAGAGCCCTATTGGTATTAGTAGTGCACTATATAGGGAGCCATTTGGATGATATCAGGCCAGCCAACCTGGCAGGGTAGCATGGTGTGGTAAGGCTCTCACGGCTGGTACTCCTGACCATATGTGGAGCTTTGGTGTTGTGTTAGGGAGATCAGAGGCCAAACTTGGCTAGTCCGGGACACTTCTGGCAAGTGCACTTTGGTTAACGGTGAACTAACCTTTTAGCTGTGGAGTTGACAAGTCTCAACAACAGCAACAACAAGCCATTGCATTTATCAGGAGTTGACTGTAGTCACATGATCATATACTTTCAGTATCAACCAGAGGTCCACCCATTAATTAGGGCCGATTTTCAAGTTTTCATAACAATCAGTAATCTGCGTTTTTGGATGTCGATTATGGCCGATTACATTGCAATCCACGAGTAGACTGCGTGGCAGGCTGACCACCTGTTACGTGACTGGATATCATAAGGTGAATGCACCAATTTGTAAGTCGCTCTGGATAAAAGCGTCTGCTAAATGACTTAAATGTAAATGAAGCATCAAAAGGACCTTGTGGATGCAAGGAGCCATGGTAAGGTGCTAGCTAGCATTAAACTTATCTTATAAAATAAGTAAATCTTAACATAATCTCTAGTTAACTACACATGGTCGATGATATTACTAGGTTAACTAGCTTGTCCTGCGTTGCATATAATCAATGCGGTGCCTGTTAATTTATCATCGAATCACAGCCTACTTCGATTGGGTTCAAGTCCGGGCTCTGGCTGGGCTACTCAAAAACATTCAGAGACTTGCCCTGAAGCCACTCCTGCGTTGTCTTGGCTGTGTGCTTGGGGTCGTTGTTCTTTTGGAAGGTGAACCTTCGCCCCAGTCTGAGGTCCTGAGCACTCTGGAGCAGGTTTTCATCAAGGACCTCTCTGCTTTGCTCTGTTCATCTTTCCCTCGATCCTGACTAGTCTCCCAGTCCCTGCCGCTGAAAAACATCCCCACAGCGTGATGCTGCCACCACCGTGCTTCACCGTAGGGATGGTGCCAGGTTTCCTCCAGACGTGACGGTTGGCATTCAGACCAAAGAGTTCATTCTTGGTTTCATCAGACCAGAGAATATTGTTTCTCATGGTTTCAGTCTTTAGGTGCCTTTTGGCAAACTCCAAGGGGGCTGTCATGTGCCTTTTACTAAGTAGTAGCTTCCGTCTGGCCACTCTACCATAAAGGCCTGATTGGTGGAGTGCTGCAGAGATGGTTGTCCTTCTGGAAGGTTCTCCCATTTCCACAGAGGAACTCTGGAGCTCTGTCAGAGTGACCATCGGGTTCTTGGTCACCTCCCTGACTAAGGCCCTTCTCCCCCGGTTGCTCAGTTTGGCCGGGCGGCCAGCTCTTGGAAAAGTCTTGGCGGTTCCAAACTTCAAGTTAGGAATTATGGAGGTCACTGTGTTCTTGGGGACCTTCAATGCTGCAGAAACGTGTTGGTACCCTTCCCCAGATCTGTGTCTCGACACAATCCTGTCTCAAAGCTGTATAGACAATTCCCTTGACCTCGTGGCTTGGTTTTTGCTCTGACATGCACTGTCAACTGTGGGACCTTATATAGACAGGTGTGTGTCTTTCCAAATCAATTGAATTTACCACAGGTGGACTCCAATCAAGTTGTAGAAATGTCAAGGATGATCAATGGAAACAGGATGCACCTGAGCTCAGTTTCGAGTCTCATAGCAAAGGGTCTAAATACTTATATAAATATATGTTTTTGCTTTGTCATTATGTGGTATTGTGTGTAGATTGAGGGGCAAAAAATATAAGTTTTAGAATAAGGCTGTAACATAACAAAATGTGGGAAAAGTCAATGAGTCTGAATACTTCTGCCGATAGCATTGTGTGTGTCTGTGACACTGTGTGTGTGTGTGTGTGTGTGTGTGTGACTGTGTGTGTGTGAGACTGTGTTTACTCTGATCCCTCTGTAATTTTCTCTGTAATATCCCCGACGGAACAGAAGCCCTGGCAGCGGTCTGTCTGTCAGGTCGGTCATTACATTCATCATCACACTGAACACCTGCTTTTATCTGAAATCGTTGTTTTTAGTCTGTCTACTACCACCAAGGTTAACTGATGACTTCATCAGGATCGTGTTATCAACTCCATGTTGATAAGTCTGGCTTTTAATGGCAGGGTTAACCTTGGTCTCTGTTACCATTCGAGGACTGTTTAGTGTTCAGTCAGTCTGCCAACTCTACTGCTTTCGGATCCATTGTATATCTCAACTGCTTTCATTATGAGAGACAGACTGACAGACCAGAAACCGTGGATAGATGGCGGCATTCGCGCAAAACTGAAAGCGCAAACCACCGCATTTAACCATGACGACGTGACTGGGAATATGGCCGAAATATAAACAGTGTAGTTATTCCCTCCGTAAGGCAATCCAAACAGGCAGAAAGTCAGTACAGAGACAAAGTGGAGTCACAATTTAACGGCTCAAACACGAGACGTATGTGGCAGGGTCTACAGACAATCATGGATTACGAAGGGAAAATCAGCTGCGTCGCAGACACCGATGTCTTGCCTCCGGACAAGCTAAACACCTTCTTCGCCCGCTTTGAGGATAACACAGTGCTACCGACACCGCCCGCTACCAAGGACTGTTGGCATTCCCGCTGCGTGGCCGACGTAAGACATTTAAGCGTGTTAAACCTCGCAAGGCTGCCGGCCCAGACGGCATCCCGAGCCACGTCCTGATGTGTTTACGGACATAGTCAATCGCTCCCTATTCCAGTCTGTTGTCCCGACTTGCTTCAAGATGGCCACCATTGTTCCTGTACCCAAGAAAGCTAAGGTAACTGAACTAAATGACTATCGCCCCGTAGCACTCACCTCTGTCATCATGAAGTGCTTTGAGAGGATAGTTAAGGATCATATCACCTCCACCTTACCGGCCACCCTGGACCCACTTCAATTTGCTTACCGCCCCAATAGATCCACAGACGATGCACATTGCCCTATCCCATATGGACAAGAGGAATACCTACGTCAGAATGCTGTTCATTGTCTACAGCTCAGCATTCAACACCATTGTACCCTCCAAGCTCATCATTAAGCTCGGGGCCCTGGGTCTGAACCCCCACTGATACTCAACACTGGGGCCCCACAAGGGTGCATGCTGAGCCCCCTCCTGTACTCCCTGTTCACCCATGACTGCAGACGACACAACAGTAGTAGGCCTGATTTAACAACAATGACGAGACAGCCTACAGGGAGGATGTGAGGGCACTCAGTGTGGTGTCAGGAAAATATCCTGTCACTCAACATCAACAAAACAAAGGACCTGATCGTGGACAGGAAACGGGAGAGGGAGCACCCCCATATCCACATCGACGGGACCGCAGTGGAGAAGGTGGAAAGCTTCAAGTTCCTCGGCGTACACATCACTGATGATCTAAAATGGTCCACCCACACAGACAGTGTGGTGAAGAACCTCAGGAGGCTGAAGAAATTTCGTTTGTTACCAAAAACCCTGACTAACTTGTACAGATGCACCATTGAGAGCATCCTGTCAGGCTGTATCACCGCCTGGTACGGCAACTGCTCCGCCCACAATCGCAAGGCTCTCCAGAGGGTGGTGCGGTCTGCCCAACGCATCACCGGGGGCAAACTACCTGCCCTCCAGGACACCTAGACCACCCGATGTCACAGGAAGGCCAAAAAGATCATCAAGGACAACAACCACCCGAGCCACTGCCTGTTCACCCCGCTATCATCCAGAAGGCGAGGTCAGTACAGGTGCATCAAAGCAGGGACCGAGAGACTGGAAAAACAGCTTCTATCTCAAGGCCATCAGACTGTTAAACAGCCATCACTAGCCAGCTTCCACCCAGTTACTCAACCCTGCACATTAGAGGCTGCTGCCCTGTATACATAGACCTCGAATCACTGGTCACTTTAATAATGGAACACTAGTCAATCTAATAATGTTTACATATTGCTTTACTCATCTCATATGTATTTACTGTATTCTATTCTACTGTATTTAGTCAATGCCTCTCCGACATTGCTCGTCCTAATATTTATATATTTCTTAATTCCATTATTTTACTTTTAGATTTGTGTGTGTTGTTGTGACTTGTTAGATACTACTGCACTGTTGGAGCTAGGAACACAAGCAATTTACTACACCCGCAATAACATCTGCTAAATATGTATGTGACCAATACAATTTGATTTGATTTGACAAGCAGACAGGCATCCAGGCATTCAGTTACTGTTCGATGGAACGTTCGAATGGGCAAAACGAGTGCCCTAAGCGACTTTAAGCGTGGTGTGATCGTCGGTATCAGACGCGCCGGATCCAGTATTTCAAACGTCCGGCCTCCTGGGATTTTCACGCACACGTCCGTATCTAGGGTTTACAGAGAATGGGGCGACAAACAAACAACATCCAGTCAGTGGCAGTTCTGTGGGTGGATAAACAGCTTGTTGATGAGAGAATTCAAAGGAGAATGGCAAGAATCGTGCAAGCTAATAAGCGGGCCACAAAACAGAAAAATAACAGCACAGAGTGGCGTCTCTGAATGCACAACTCATCGGTCCTTGTCACGGATTGGTTATTGCAGCAGACGGCCATACCGGGTTCCACTCCTATCAGCTAAAAACAGGGGGAGTAGAGAGAGAGAGAGAGAGTCATGGTGTGACTGAACCCCACTAGAGGGAACTGTTGAGACAGGGATAAAGGTTGGTTGGTTGGTTGGTACTGTTTAACTTCATCCACTGAATCTTGTATTTATTTACGGGACACATGACACATGGAAGAATATTTAAACTTAATCAATCCTAGAGGGAGGGTTAGAGGGAGAGAGAGAGGGTGGAGGAAGGGAGGGTTAGAGGGAGGGTCGGAGAGAGGATGGAGGGAGGGAGGGTTAGAGGGAGAGGGTGAAGGAAGGAAGGGTTGGAGGGAGGGTTAGAGGGAGAGAGAGAGGATGGGGGGAGGGTTAGAGGGAGAGAGAGAAGGAGGTATGGAGGGAGAGGGAGAGTTAGAGGGAGGGAGTGAGGTTTGGAGAGAAAGAGGGAGGAAGGAAGGGTTGGAGAGGAAGCAAGAGGAAGGGAGGGAGGGGTAGATTGTCTCATTTCATCATAGATATGTAAAAGCCATATGTGTTAGTCACTGTAAAGTAAATACTCTACTTGGTCAACATCTGACACACACCAGTCTGGAGGGTGAAGTCACAAGCTGGTGCCAAAAGCCCAGGTTTGCCCTAGAAATGTCCGTTACAATCTCCAGAACGGCCAAACTTTACACTTTTGGGCTTTAAAAGGACTTTATTATGATCAAGTTGTATCCCCCGCGGTGAATTATGTTTAGGTTTGCTACAAATATAAAAGATATTGAATTTGATAGTGATGCATTCTGACTAGTACATGTCATGACACAAGATGGCAGATCCATTAAACTCTCAGCCAGGAGGGAAAACGTCGACCCGTGATCCTTTTTTGAGATTTTTCGTGGTGCCATTCAGCAATATGGCGCCCTTCAAATTCAAATAGTTCCCGGCTTGTGGTTCGCTCCAACAGTGGTTCACGCCAACAGGGGTTCGCTCCAACAGGGGTTCACGCCAACAGGGGTTCGCGCCAACAGGGGTTCGCGCCAACAGTGGTTCGCGCCAACAGTGGTTCGCGCCAACAGTGGTTCACGCCAACAGTGGTTCACGCCAACAGTGGTTCGCTCCAACAGTGGTTCGCTCCAACAGTGGTTCGCTCCAACAGTGGTTCGCTCCAACAGTGGTTCGCTCCAACAGTGGTCGGTGCCAGTGATGGGGATGTTGTACGATGAACATTTTGATTAGATAAGTTCAGTACTAGTTAGGCTTAGGCAGAGGCTTGGGCAGAGTACCGTAAACCGGGGCTATTTTGAAATGGCCACAGTATTTTTTATACTGTCAATACGGTCTTCAATAATGTTCATATTTGTAGCTTATATTTAAGTAAATACCTGCAGTCTACGTTACGTGTGAAATATGTTAGCATATAAAGCAGATTTGCATGAACTGGGATGTCCTTCCTGCATATAGTTTGTCAGAGACTGTATAAAATGTTCGCAAATGCGCTCGTTAGCATTTAGATGGGATTTACTTGGACTTGTTAGCATTACTAACCTTCGGATTACTGAGAATCAGTGAGGTTTGAAAATAGCGCCCCTTGTGTTCAGTGCAGGTATTACCAAATGGCACCCTATTACCTATATAGTGCAGCACTTTTGACCAGAGCCCTATTACCTATATAGTGCAGCACTTTTGACCAGAGCCCTATTACCTATATAGTGCAGCACTTTTGACCAGAGCCCTATTACCTATATAGTGCAGCACTTTTGACCAGAGCCCTATTACCTATATAGTGCAGCACTTTTGACCAGAGCCCTATTACCTATATAGTGCAGCACTTTTGACCAGAGCCCTATTGGTATTAGTAGTGCACTATATAGGGAGCCATTTGGATGATATCAGGCCAGCCAACCTGGCAGGGTAGCATGGTGTGGTAAGGCTCTCACGGCTGGTACTCCTGACCATATGTGGAGCTTTGGTGTTGTGTTAGGGAGATCAGAGGCCAAACTTGGCTAGTCCGGGACACTTCTGGCAAGTGCACTTTGGTTAACGGTGAACTAACCTTTTAGCTGTGGAGTTGACAAGTCTCAACAACAGCAACAACAAGCCATTGCATTTATCAGGAGTTGACTGTAGTCACATGATCATATACTTTCAGTATCAACCAGAGGTCCACCCATTAATTAGGGCCGATTTTCAAGTTTTCATAACAATCAGTAATCTGCGTTTTTGGATGTCGATTATGGCCGATTACATTGCAATCCACGAGTAGACTGCGTGGCAGGCTGACCACCTGTTACGTGACTGGATATCATAAGGTGAATGCACCAATTTGTAAGTCGCTCTGGATAAGAGCGTCTGCTAAATGACTTAAATGTAAATGAAGCATCAAAAGGACCTTGTGGATGCAAGGAGCCATGGTAAGGTGCTAGCTAGCATTAAACTTATCTTATAAAATAAGTAAATCTTAACATAATCTCTAGTTAACTACACATGGTCGATGATATTACTAGGTTAACTAGCTTGTCCTGCGTTGCATATAATCAATGCGGTGCCTGTTAATTTATCATCGAATCACAGCCTACTTCGATTGGGTTCAAGTCCGGGCTCTGGCTGGGCTACTCAAAAACATTCAGAGACTTGCCCTGAAGCCACTCCTGCGTTGTCTTGGCTGTGTGCTTGGGGTCGTTGTCCTTTTGGAAGGTGAACCTTCGCCCCAGTCTGAGGTCCTGAGCACTCTGGAGCAGGTTTTCATCAAGGACCTCTCTGCTTTGCTCTGTTCATCTTTCCCTCGATCCTGACTAGTCTCCCAGTCCCTGCCGCTGAAAAACATCCCCACAGCGTGATGCTGCCACCACCGTGCTTCACCGTAGGGATGGTGCCAGGTTTCCTCCAGACGTGACGGTTGGCATTCAGACCAAAGAGTTCATTCTTGGTTTCATCAGACCAGAGAATATTGTTTCTCATGGTTTCAGTCTTTAGGTGCCTTTTGGCAAACTCCAAGGGGGCTGTCATGTGCCTTTTACTAAGTAGTAGCTTCCGTCTGGCCACTCTACCATAAAGGCCTGATTGGTGGAGTGCTGCAGAGATGGTTGTCCTTCTGGAAGGTTCTCCCATTTCCACAGAGGAACTCTGGAGCTCTGTCAGAGTGACCATCGGGTTCTTGGTCACCTCCCTGACTAAGGCCCTTCTCCCCCGGTTGCTCAGTTTGGCCGGGCGGCCAGCTCTTGGAAAAGTCTTGGCGGTTCCAAACTTCAAGTTAGGAATTATGGAGGTCACTGTGTTCTTGGGGACCTTCAATGCTGCAGAAACGTGTTGGTACCCTTCCCCAGATCTGTGTCTCGACACAATCCTGTCTCAAAGCTGTATAGACAATTCCCTTGACCTCGTGGCTTGGTTTTTGCTCTGACATGCACTGTCAACTGTGGGACCTTATATAGACAGGTGTGTGTCTTTCCAAATCAATTGAATTTACCACAGGTGGACTCCAATCAAGTTGTAGAAATGTCAAGGATGATCAATGGAAACAGGATGCACCTGAGCTCAGTTTCGAGTCTCATAGCAAAGGGTCTAAATACTTATATAAATATATGTTTTTGCTTTGTCATTATGGGGTATTGTGTGTAGATTGAGGGGCAAAAAATATAAGTTTTAGAATAAGGCTGTAACATAACAAAATGTGGGAAAAGTCAATGAGTCTGAATACTTCTGCCGATAGCATTGTGTGTGTCTGTGACACTGTGTGTGTGTGTGTGTGTGTGTGTGTGTGTGTGTGTGTGTGTGTGTGTGTGTGTGACTGTGTGTGTGTGAGACTGTGTTTACTCTGATCCCTCTGTAATTTTCTCTGTAATATCCCCGACGGAACAGAAGCCCTGGCAGCGGTCTGTCTGTCAGGTCGGTCATTACATTCATCATCACACTGAACACCTGCTTTTATCTGAAATCGTTGTTTTTAGTCTGTCTACTACCACCAAGGTTAACTGATGACTTCATCAGGATCGTGTTATCAACTCCATGTTGATAAGTCTGGCTTTTAATGGCAGGGTTAACCTTGGTCTCTGTTACCATTCGAGGACTGTTTAGTGTTCAGTCAGTCTGCCAACTCTACTGCTTTCGGATCCATTGTATATCTCAACTGCTTTCATTATGAGAGACAGACTGACAGACCAGAAACCGTGGATAGATGGCGGCATTCGCGCAAAACTGAAAGCGCAAACCACCGCATTTAACCATGACGACGTGACTGGGAATATGGCCGAAATATAAACAGTGTAGTTATTCCCTCCGTAAGGCAATCCAAACAGGCAGAAAGTCAGTACAGAGACAAAGTGGAGTCGCAATTTAACGGCTCAAACACGAGACGTATGTGGCAGGGTCTACAGACAATCATGGATTACGAAGGGAAAATCAGCTGCGTCGCAGACACCGATGTCTTGCCTCCGGACAAGCTAAACACCTTCTTCGCCCGCTTTGAGGATAACACAGTGCTACCGACACCGCCCGCTACCAAGGACTGTTGGCATTCCCGCTGCGTGGCCGACGTAAGACATTTAAGCGTGTTAAACCTCGCAAGGCTGCCGGCCCAGACGGCATCCCGAGCCACGTCCTGATGTGTTTACGGACATAGTCAATCGCTCCCTATTCCAGTCTGTTGTCCCGACTTGCTTCAAGATGGCCACCATTGTTCCTGTACCCAAGAAAGCTAAGGTAACTGAACTTAATGACTATCGCCCCGTAGCACTCACCTCTGTCATCATGAAGTGCTTTGAGAGGATAGTTAAGGATCATATCACCTCCACCTTACCGGCCACCCTGGACCCACTTCAATTTGCTTACCGCCCCAATAGATCCACAGACGATGCACATTGCCCTATCCCATATGGACAAGAGGAATACCTACGTCAGAATGCTGTTCATTGTCTACAGCTCAGCATTCAACACCATTGTACCCTCCAAGCTCATCATTAAGCTCGGGGCCCTGGGTCTGAACCCCCACTGATACTCAACACTGGGGCCCCACAAGGGTGCATGCTGAGCCCCCTCCTGTACTCCCTGTTCACCCATGACTGCAGACGACACAACAGTAGTAGGCCTGATTTAACAACAATGACGAGACAGCCTACAGGGAGGATGTGAGGGCACTCAGTGTGGTGTCAGGAAAATATCCTGTCACTCAACATCAACAAAACAAAGGAGCTGATCGTGGACAGGAAACGGGAGAGGGAGCACCCCCATATCCACATCGACGGGACCGCAGTGGAGAAGGTGGAAAGCTTCAAGTTCCTCGGCGTACACATCACTGATGATCTGAAATGGTCCACCCACACAGACAGTGTGGTGAAGAACCTCAGGAGGCTGAAGAAATTTCGTTTGTTACCAAAAACCCTGACTAACTTGTACAGATGCACCATTGAGAGCATCCTGTCAGGCTGTATCACCGCCTGGTACGGCAACTGCATCGCCCACAATCGCAAGGCTCTCCAGAGGGTGCTGCGGTCTGCCCAACGCATCACCGGGGGCAAACTACCTGCCCCCCAGGACACCTACACCACCCGATGTCACAGGAAGGCCAAAAAGATCATCAAGGACAACAACCACCCGAGCCACTGCCTGTTCACCCCGCTATCATCCAGAAGGCGAGGTCAGTACAGGTGCATCAAAGCAGGGACCGAGAGACTGAATAACAGCTTCTATCTCAAGGCCATCAGACTGTTAAACAGCCATCACTAGCCAGCTTCCACCCAGTTATTCAACCCTGCACTTTAGAGGCTGCTGCCCTGTATACATAGACCTCAAATCACTGGTCACTTTAATAATGGAACACTAGTCAATCTAATAATGTTTACATATTGCTTTACTCATCTCATATGTATTTACTGTATTCTATTCTACTGTATTTAGTCAATGCCTCTCCGACATTGCTCGTCCTAATATTTATATATTTCTTAATTCCATTATTTTACTTTTAGATTTGTGTGTGTTGTTGTGACTTGTTAGATACTACTGCACTGTTGGAGCTAGGAACACAAGCAATTTACTACACCCGCAATAACATCTGCTAAATATGTATGTGACCAATACAATTTGATTTGACAAGTCTCTCCTTTTTAAATTCCTTGGGAAGTGTACGAATCCACACCTTCAAGAGAGAAGGGTAGAGAATTGGACCACAGCATTGAAGAGACTGTTGGGTGTTGCTTATATACTCAGTAGCAAGTTTATTGGTTCGCTCCTGCAGACAGTGAGTCACGTGGCCGTGGCTTGTTATATAAAGCAGACAGGCATCCAGGCATTCAGTTACTGTTCGATGGAACGTTCGAATGGGCAAAACGAGTGCCCTAAGCGACTTTAAGCGTGGTGTGATCGTCGGTATCAGACGCGCCGGATCCAGTATTTCAAACGTCCGGCCTCCTGGGATTTTCACGCACACGTCCGTATCTAGGGTTTACAGAGAATGGGGCGACAAACAAACAACATCCAGTCAGTGGCAGTTCTGTGGGTGGATAAACAGCTTGTTGATGAGAGAATTCAAAGGAGAATGGCAAGAATCGTGCAAGCTAATAAGCGGGCCACAAAACAGAAAAATAACAGCACAGAGTGGCGTCTCTGAATGCACAACTCATCGGTCCTTGTCACGGATTGGTTATTGCAGCAGACGGCCATACCGGGTTCCACTCCTATCAGCTAAAAACAGGGGGAGTAGAGAGAGAGAGAGAGAGTCATGGTGTGACTGAACCCCACTAGAGGGAACTGTTGAGACAGGGATAAAGGTTGGTTGGTTGGTTGGTACTGTTTAACTTCATCCACTGAATCTTGTATTTATTTACGGGACACATGACACATGGAAGAATATTTAAACTTAATCAATCCTAGAGGGAGGGTTAGAGGGAGAGAGAGAGGGTGGAGGAAGGGAGGGTTAGAGGGAGGGTCGGAGAGAGGATGGAGGGAGGGAGGGTTAGAGGGAGAGGGTGAAGGAAGGAAGGGTTAGAGGGAGAGAGAGAGGATGGGGGGAGGGTTAGAGGGAGAGAGAGAAGGAGGTATGGAGGGAGAGGGAGAGTTAGAGGGAGGGAGTGAGGTTTGGAGAGAAAGAGGGAGGAAGGAAGGGTTGGAGAGGAAGCAAGAGGGAGAGAGGAAGGGAGGGAGGGGTAGATTGTCTCATTTCATCATAGATATGTAAAAGCCATATGTGTTAGTCACTGTAAAGTAAATACTCTACTTGGTCAACATCTGACACACACCAGTCTGGAGGGTGAAGTCACAAGCTGGTGCCAAAAGCCCAGGTTTGCCCTAGAAATGTCCGTTACAATCTCCAGAACGGCCAAACTTTACACTTTTGGGCTTTAAAAGGACTTTATTATGATCAAGTTGTATCCCCCGCGGTGAATTATTTTTAGGTTTGCTACAAATATAAAAGATATTGAATTTGATAGTGATGCATTCTGACTAGTACATGTCATGACACAAGATGGCAGATCCATTAAACTCTCAGCCAGGAGGGAAAACGTCGACCCGTGATCCTTTTTTGAGATTTTTCGTGGTGCCATTCAGCAATATGGCGCCCTTCAAATTCAAATAGTTCCCGGCTTGGTGCGCCATCGGGAGTTGACGGGGATGACGTCAGCGCCTTCACCGTCTACTGGTTTTAATGGAAAGATCAGCAGATATTAACGGCATCATGCCATCAGTGTTAAACCATCTGGTGTGTGATCTGTGAGTGGAGGAGTGTGATGGTTGGTTTGTGGTCCTCCCTGCACCCACCGCCACCCCCCCCCCAGACCACATCATCCCCAAAGGACCTTCACACTCCGGGGACTCTCAACCACATCAAACACACAACCCTTCAGACCAGGACCCTGTCTGGCGTAATGACTGCTGAAGTAGGGAGGGGGGGGGGCAACCCTGACGCAGTTAGGGCTAGGTGGGGGACCCTGTTAGGGCTAGGTGGGGGGGACCCTGTTAGGGCTAGGTGGGGGGGACCCTGACGCGGTTAGGGCTAGGTGGGGGGGGAGGGGACCCTGACGCTGTTAGGGCTAGGTGGGGGACCCTGTCGCGGTTAGGGCTAGGTGGGGTGGACCCTGATGCTGTTAGGGCTAGGTGGGGGACCCTGACGCTGTTAGGGCTAGGTGGGGGGGGAGGGGACCCTGACGCTGTTAGGGCTAGGTGGGGGGACCCTGACGCTGTTAGGGCTAGGTGGGGGGGACCCTGATGCTGTTAGGGCTAGGTGGGGGGGACCCTGACGCGGTTAGGGCTAGGTGGGGGGGGACCCTGACGCGGTTAGGGCTAGGTGGGGGGAGGGTACCCTGACGCGGTTAGGGCTAGGTGGGGGGATGGGGAACAGGTTCAGAGTTCAACACGTTGACTTCCGAATATTCACGCTGTCTGTTGTGCTACTGTAGAAACTACACTTCTTCTTCTTTCAGTGATCCCTAAACTATATGGGACCACATGCAACATCGTTCAAATGGGGACCCTCTCCCCTTCCAGGTCTGTATGCGGCTGACTGCATTAGTGGCTGGGATTCCGTCCCAAATGACACTCTGTTCCCCTATGTAGTGCACTATGTGCTGACCAGAGCACTATTGGCCCTGGTCAAAAGTAGTGCACTATATATAGGGAATGGGAGGGGTACCATTCGGGCCGCAGCCTAGGACTGTCTGTTAGTGATTAGTGACGGAGGTATTTCATGGTTAACTTGGCTACCAGATCCATTCCCTCATCGTCACTTTGTCAGTTAAGTTACATCATTAGAACGTGTAAGTTCAATAATCTGCTGTTGATTTTCAAACCGGCCTTGACTCCATTACGCCGTAGGATCAGTGTGTTATTCTGCTGCTGTGGGAGATGTGGATGAAGGGTTAGGAGTGACGTCTTTACTCCTGGGGTGTTCTGTAATTTCATCTTTAGTCTAGGGGTTGCTGGGATGATAAACCAAAAATGAAAGACACAGACATTAACCACCTCTTTCCCGAAGCATTTAGCTTAGGTTGGTCATTTTGGGTGATTTTGCTACACAACAGTTCCTGCAGATCGGTATTACCGAATGTGCCCACAAGGGGCGCTATTTCAACAGTTATCTTGATCCAGGAAGGGATTGAATGTCTCTGCTGTAACCAAGAAGTTTGATCTTGACATTTAGCAACTTAGCTAGCAAGTTAGCAAACCAAATGTATAGCTGGACCCCTGATCTGGGTATCATTTATTGGACACATCTTAGATTTCTTGTTGTTATAAGCAGTGGCGTAGCACGGACCCCCCCCAGCCGCCCGCAAGGGAGATTTTTAAAGGAACCATTCAGCGTCTTGAAACTAAGTACGTTCACCTTAAGATTGTATAATGTGTAACTCAGTCAAACTTGTGTCCCATTCTGTCTCTATGTCTGTCTTGTCAGTCCTCTCTCCCGACGAGCTCTATCGGGCCAACCTGGAGCCTGGGTTGGTGTCTTACTCTGTGTTGTCCCCTACGTGTCCCTGTCTTAACTGTCCCCTCTGTTCCACTCCTCTCTCCAGACGAGCTCAGTCGCGCCAACCTGGATTCTGGGGACACAGAGCAGGTGATTAACCACCTCCACAGAGCGCTGCTGGAGGCCCAGGAGTTGGCCAACACAGGCAAGCAGAAGTGTCTGGAGCTCCAGGCCTTACTGGAAGAGGAGAGGATGAGTAACAGACAGCAGACTGAGGAGTCAGCCAAGCAGATCCAGTACCTACAGAGTGAGTATAGTACGGATCAGTACCTACAGAGTGGGTATAGTACGGACCGGTACCTACAGAGTGAGTATAGTACAGATCAGTACCTACAGAGTGAGTATAGTACGGACCGGTACCTACAGAGTGAGTATAGTACAGATCAGTACCTACAGAGTGAGTATAGTACGGACCGGTACCTACAGAGTGAGTATAGTACGGACCGGTACCTACAGAGTGAGTTTAGTACAGACCATACATGTATACCATACATTACATTGCTAAACCATACATTACATTGATATACCATACATTACTATTCCATACCTTACATTGCATTGCTATACCATACATTTTACATTTAAGTCATTTAGCAGACGCTCTTATCCAGAGCGACTTACAAATTGGTGCATTCACCTTATGACATCCAGTGGAACAGCCACTTTACAATAGTGCATCTAAATCTTTTAAGGGGGGGGGGGGGGGTCAGAAGGATTACTTTATCCTATCCTAGGTATTCCTTGAAGAGGTGGGGTTTCAGGTGTCTCCGGAAGGTGGTGATTGACTCCGCTGTCCTGGCGTCGTGAGGGAGTTTGTTCCACCATTGGGGTGCCAGAGCAGCGAACAGTTTTGACTGGGCTGAGCGGGAACTGTACTTCCTCAGTGGTAGGGAGGCGAGCAGGCCAGAGGTGGATGAACGCAGTGCCCTTGTTTGGGTGTAGGGCCTGATCAGAGCCTGAAGGTACGGAGGTGCCGTTCCCCTCACAGCTCCGTAGGCAAGCACCATGGTCTTGTAGCGGATGCGAGCTTCAACTGGAAGCCAGTGGAGAGAGCGGAGGAGCGGGGTGACGTGAGAGAACTTGGGAAGGTTGAACACCAGACGGGCTGCGGCGTTCTGGATGAGTTGTAGGGGTTTAATGGCACAGGCAGGGAGCCCAGCCAACAGCGAGTTGCAGTAATCCAGACGGGAGATGACAAGTGCCTGGATTAGGACCTGCGCCGCTTCCTGTGTGAGGCAGGGTCGTACTCTGCGGATGTTGTAGAGCATGAACCATGAACCAGAACCACATTACATTACTATACATTACTTTACCTTACATTGCTATACCATACCATACATTACTATTCCATACCAAACATTACCTTACATTACTATACCATACATTACATTACTATTCCATACCTTACATTACATTGCTATACCATACATTACATTACTATACCATACATTACTATACCATACATTACTATACCATACATTAATATACATTACTATTCCATACCTTACATTACTATACCATACATTACCATACCATACATTACCATACATTACATTACCATACCATACATGACATTACCATACATTACTATACCATACATTACTATACCATACATTACATTACCATACATTGCTATACCATACATTACTATACCATACATTACATTACTATACCATACATTACATTACTATACATTACATTACTATACCTTACATTACATTACTATACCATACATTACCATACCATACATTACTATACATTTACATTTAAGTCATTTAGCAGACGCTCTTATCCAGAGCGACTTACAAATTGGAAATTTTTATACCACACATTACCATACAATACCATGCATTACTATACCATACATTACCATGCATTACATTACCATACCATACATTACTATACCATACATTACCATGCATTACATTACCATACCATACATTACTATACCATACATTACCATACCATACATTACCATACATGACATTACTATACCATACATTACCATACATTACATTACTATACCATACATTACCATACCATACATTACTATACCATACCATACATTACTATACCATACATTACCATACAATACCATGCATTACTATACCATACATTACCATACATTACCATGCATTACATTACCATGCATTACATTACCATACCCTTTTATTTTATTGAACCTTTATTTAACAAGTCAGTTAAGAACAAATGCTTATTTACAATGATGGTCTAGGAACAGTGGGTTAACTGCCTTCAGGGGCAGAACGACAGATGTTTACCTTGTCAGCTCGGGGATTCGATCTAGCAACCTTTCGGTTACTGGCCCAACGCTCTAACCACTAGGCTAACCCTACATTACTTTACCGTACCATACATTACATTACCGTACCATGCATTACTATACCATGCATTACTATACCATACATTACTATACCATACATTGCTATACATTACATTGCTATACATTACATTACTATACCATACATTACTATTTCATACCAAACATTACCATACATTACATTACTATACCATACATTACTATACCATACATTACTATACCATACATTACTATTTCATACCATACATTACTATACCATACATTACATTACTATTCCATACCATACATTACATTACTATACCATACATTACATTACTATACCATACATTACATTACTATACCATACATTACATTACATTACTATACCATACATTACATTACTATTCCATACCATACATTACATTGCTATACCATACCTTAGCTTATATTACATTACCATACCTTACATACATTACTATACCATACATTACATTACCATACCATACATTACTATACATTACTATACATTACTATACCATACATTACTATACATTACTATACCATACATTGCATTACCATACATTACATTACTATACATTACTATACCATACATTACATTACCATACATTGCTATACCATACATTACTATACCTTACATTACATTACCATACATTACATTACTATACATTACTATACCATACATTACATTACCATACATTACCGTACCATGCATTACTATACCTTACATTGCTATGCATTACATTGCTATACTATGCATTACATTACTATACAGTGCGTACAGTAACAAACAGATGTACCTAAATCCCACCCCCTTAGGGCAGCTCTGAGTTTTCCTTACTCCATATAGTTATTAGGGCAGCTCTGAGTTTTCCTTACTCCATATAGTTATGAGGGC
This sequence comes from Salvelinus alpinus, assembly GCF_045679555.1. Taxonomy (NCBI): domain Eukaryota; kingdom Metazoa; phylum Chordata; class Actinopteri; order Salmoniformes; family Salmonidae; genus Salvelinus; species Salvelinus alpinus. The sequence continues at coordinate 60,968,950 of NC_092097.1, forward strand.
AGCTCTGAGTTTTCCTTACTCCATATAGTTATTAGGGCAGCCCTGAGTTTTCCTTACTCCA